>NC_056739.1:1174872978-1175012978 GCF_019279795.1 Protopterus annectens | reverse complement strand
GATAGCATAGACACTCTCTATGGTAACGTTTTTATAGTATTATATAATTTCAAAACTAGACTACTTGTGAAACTTTTAGACTTTATTTAGTCTCTGATTTGAACAAATACAGCTCAATCTTATTGTATTTAGAAACAGTCAGAATGTCTCAGAGGTTTCTTTATCAGCCCACCATACGTAGAATGCTAGAGACCAGGGCAGTAATTAACATGAGATGCAGCTGCAGTGACATTCTCTTTAGTCACTGACATGTTCTGTATCACTAACTTGCAGTTTACAGAAAGTAAAACAAGTGGTCTTTGTATCTCTGATTGTTGCATTTTACTTTCAAACTATGTTCTCTTGACTTTCTCAAAGTGTAGTAAAATATAAAGCTACTTTGATTCTGACGAGTACAGACATGCGGCAAAGCTTGTTTTTAAATATTTTTCTTGACAGAATGGGCACTTTGTAAAATGTGTTATATTTTTGCAATGTATTTGTGAATTCATACATTCAGCATAATAGGAACTAGGCTCTTCTGCTTCCAGATCTATTCTATGTTGTAATTCACTCTTATTTATAAGTTCATAGGTTCATAGGCTATCTGTCCTAGGGCATTTACAAGCCTAGCCAGAGTTTGTTTGGCTTTCGCCACCCTTTTTAGATTAGTTGACTGTGCCTCTGTATAGTAGGTCATAGAAGATAGCCCATTTAAGGTTAGTTTACCATGCCTCTGTCTAGCAGTGACACAGAAGAGATCCCAGGGGTAAATCTCCCATCCAAACGTCAAGATTCTTCTTGAAGAGGGTCATTGAGGGGCTCTGTCTAACATGGATTGGGATTTTGTTCCAGAGTGAGGGGAGCCTCTGGGATATGAATCTGTCCCTCCAGCATGTTCTATTTATTTCTGTGCTGAGGTTTAAGTCACTGGAGCGTGTAGCTGTGATGGATTTGGATTTCTTGAGGTGGAGCATGTCCATTAATTCTGGGTTGGACATGGCTTTATACGTCAGGCACAGGTCGCCTCTGAGTAGGCGGTAAGCAACTGAGTAGAGCTGGAGTTTCTTTAGCCTAACTGCATAGGGCATCTGTTTGAGTCCCTTGATCCTCTTGGTGAGGTACTTTTGGGGTCTTTCTAGTTGTAGCAGGTGTCGGGTAAGGTACATCCCAAATGGGGCATTGTATTCAATTATGGGCCTGATGAGTGCTGAGTAGAGGGGCACAATGACCTCTCTTGATCTAGATGTGAACCCCTTTGTGATAAGGTGGGCTATATAGAATGTCTTTGTTGTAGATAAGCCTTTTGACTTTGCAAACAGTTGCATTCTCATTCTGTCCTTTTATTTGAGAATATGGATGCACATTTTTAGCTTGCTCATCATAACTAGTTTTTGTTTTTGTATATTCATTTTCAGCAAATCAACTGTGTTATTTCAATTATCTGGATGAAGCAACAAATATGTAGTGACTAACTTTGAGCTCAATCTTCTACTCATAAGAAGATGAGGTGTTGAAAATGAAGTCAGATACTGCTGCAGTGTTATACTCCTTAGTGACTTTTTTATACTTTGTGTTTTTATTTTTCTACCTGATCATTACTTTGTGGATAGTGGGGCTTTAAGGTGGTATGCTTGAATTATAATTTAATAGCAAAGTTACAAAACTCAGCACTTGCAGAACATGAACCCTTATCTGATATACCATAGAAAAAAGTGGAGAGAGAGAGAGAGAGAGAAAGGATTTGAGGTTGTTTATACCCACAGAAATTGCTGTACCCGTTAGCTTTTGAACTTATTGATGTTTAGAACAGTAATCAACAAAATATAAGTGACAATGATTTTTGCACTAGTACAAATTTTTAGAAATATTACATGTTGGCCTTTGTATGTCTTGTGAAATTGTGTCTTCTCTGGCATTCGTGTTAAGAAAGTATTGATTTCACAATTTTCAAACATGTTTTCAAATTTCTGTTGAAATACTAGGTCAAAAAAGGAATGCAGCGTATTCTTTCTGTTTGTGACTTTTGTGAAGCAGAGATTTTCTCATCTGAGTCATATTAATAACTCAGTTTTCTTTGAATAACTGCTCACAACAGTTCATATGTATATGGAGTGTACAACTGAACAAATTCTTAAACTCATTTTATCTTTGTGTCTTAGTGAATCCATGTTATAAGTCTGTCTGACTTTTCAGCAGGCATAGTTAGCTCTCCACCATACTCATGAACATAGCTTGCAGTCCCATAAAGGGATGAATACCGAGAAGAAGGTATGGGGTCTAAATTGCATGCTGCTCATAAAAGTGAATTATCTTGTTGTGAAACTAAAGTCAGACAGACTTGTGAACCCGTGTTTGTGAATGTAGTAATGTTGCAATGGGAGAAAAGGTTTATTTGTGAGAAGTATGGAGAGGCCCCACCATGGGCCCTCTATTTGCATTTTTTGGACGACATCTTTATTGTTTGGAAAGAAAGTCTAGATGAACTGAAGGTCTACGTTGACTATATTAATCAAACAACAGATTTTCTTGTTTTTACCTCCCAATGGAGTGAACTAAGACATCTCATACTTAGATGTCAAAAATCACCAAAGACCCAGTGAACAAAAGGTTGGTCAGCAGCATTTATAGGAAACCCACCTTTTCAAATTGCCTCCTACATTATGACAGTTGCCACCTGGGACATCAAAAACATGGCATTGTAATGGGGCAATTTGTACGTCTGACAAGGATGGTTGCTGAAGAAGAAACCTACTCCCATGAATGTGAATTTTTGGCCAATATGGTTTTGGCTAGAGGTTAGCCCAGGTTCAGGTAGAAAACATAAGAGATGAAGTAGATGAGAAAAGAAGAAGAGGCCCCCCCCCCCCATATTAAATAGTGATAGCGACACTTTTGGCCTAAATAACAGACCTTATCATGGAGATAATTTTGGTTATAAACTAACCTTTGTCACCACCTATTCCCCCGATAGTGATCATATTTATAACATTTTGAAAAGGAACTGGAATGTTTTTTCATGTTTTCATGAAATTCAAAAGTTGATTGGGCGTAGTGTCAAAATTGTTTACAAAAGGGGAAGGAATAGTAAGGAAATCTTAGAAAATGGAGAGGGTGGTGTTTCGAACAAGATCAATGGGAGAACTGGTACCCGTAAATGTGGCTTTAGTGGCCAATGTAAATACATCATAGAAGGTGACAAGACCACTGTTAGTGGTATTTACATCCAATTAAAATGTTTTTTTCTGTAACTGTAATACTGTTGGGATTGTCTACCTGGCTGTCTGTAAGCAATGTCAGGGGTTCTATATAGGAAAGATCCAGAGAAGGTTTAAAGATTGTATATATGAGCACATAGGGTCTATATTACGTTGTTGAACATTTACATGTTCAAAGTCATATGGTTGACACCAAAAGATCGAATATGTAAATGTTCGAACGTTTCAACGCAGATCTGCGTGCTGTGCAGAAATGTATGTTTTCCATTGTCTGCACTGTAGTGCGATCTCGGAGTTGTTATATTTAAAGAGAAGGGGGTGTGGGGGTGCAGGATGGCTTGCCCCCTGCTTAACCTTTCAGGTAGGATTTTTCTGTTTTTTTTTTTTGATTTTTGAACTTTTGAGAGTTCGAACATATGGTGTCGACCATATGGTGTTCGAACTTTTAAATGTTCGATAATCTAATATAGACCCAGCACATCAATGCTATTAAGAAAGGGAACCCCAGCAATGCACTTTCTAAGCATGTGGTTAAAAACCCTGGTCATGAATTTGGATTTTTGTGTCTTGAGGTGACTAACAAAAATGTAAGAGGTGGTCCTTGGGCTGATACCATTAAACATAAAGAGTTAAGGTGGCAAGTTAGGTTTAATGCTTGTTTTCCACCTGGACTTAATGAAACTATATCTATTGCCTGCATTTTGAAGCTTCATTCCTATATAGTATGAAGTTCTTGTATATATCAAATGTGTGTTTTTCAAAGAACATGTGTCTTTAAGAATCTGTGACTTTAATGCTTGGTACCAAGTCTTTAATTGTCAAGAATATGTAAGGTATTTTAATTGGAGTGTGCATTTTATTGGTTCTGGCAGTACATGTGTTTTTTTAGGGGAGGGGAAAGTATGGTATTTAATGGATTTTTTTGTATTAGTATAATGTTTCTGAAGAAGTCTTGTGCTATATACAGATGAAAGAGCTAAAATTGCCATTAAAATTGGTTTCATCCTGTTTCCTGTGTGGTTGTTTCCAGCCTGGATTGTGTTTTTCGTTTGTTTCACCAATTTGTTTTACAAAGTCAGACAGAGGTGGACATAACATGCCACAGACAAGGTCTGTTCATGTCCTGTATAATAATACACTATAAGAAGCTAAAAGCAGATTGTAAATCATACCTCTGAACTGTACAGATTTTTTGCCAAATGTACAGATTTTTGTCTCATATTTTTGGTCTGCTCCTAATAAAATTTTGGTTTTCTGGCAAATCAATGGCAAATCATTGAGGATTGAAGTCAGAAAATAATGACAGGCATTTGAGTTACAGACTCTTCAGAAAATTCATGCTAATCCAAAATCTGTTATTCTATCAACCTTCTATGTTTGTAAGAGCAATATTTAAAAATTATCCCTATTTTTGGGCCTTCCCCACCCCCATTATATATGGTCTTGTCCACATTTCTCTGTCTTAGAGGTTCAGCGGTATGGATTGTATATGTATCATCTGTATATCTTCGGTAAACATATCAAACGTCTGGATGAGCAACAGGAGTTGATGATATCAGAAGTGCTGAATTAAAATAAAATTGTATGAAAACATACCTCTGTATTTTTGTTATTTATTTACTTGTTTGTTTAATCTACATGTTTATCTACAGTATCTACCTATCTATGTCTATCTATCTATCTATCTGTCTATCTATCTATCTATCTATCTATCT
Source organism: Protopterus annectens (assembly GCF_019279795.1). Taxonomy (NCBI): domain Eukaryota; kingdom Metazoa; phylum Chordata; order Ceratodontiformes; family Protopteridae; genus Protopterus; species Protopterus annectens. The sequence continues at coordinate 1,175,008,066 of NC_056739.1, read as the reverse complement.
ATCTATCTATCTATTAACTGAAGTAGAACAATGATCCATGTAAACCATTTTCAGGTTCAGCCCAGGGGTGGACTTACACAAAGAAAACAAATGGTATCAAATAATGACAAAAGAAAACAAACAATATCAAATTACCCACAACAACTCACATATTTACAAGGGAAAAAAACAGTATCAAAGAATTACAAAAGAAAACAAACATTATCAGATAATTATAAATATCAAGGCAAGTCATATCTGTTTATTTATGTTTTGATTACTGGGATTTCCAACTGATTGTATCAAATTTTCAATAGAGGCCTGTGGAGAAATGTTCTACATTACTGTACATGTGACAGTTTTAAGCAACGTTTACAGGCTGGCAGTTTGTATCTTTGTATAAACAATGAAACTTTCTTAACCTAATGGCTAAGTAACGGTTTCAGACATAAAACGTATGGAGCAATGCAATAATAACAAAAAAAGAAAGGATGTAACTTCAACTTCATTTGTGTAAAGCAGTCTAAAGCAATCTGAACAACTGTCAATCCAAAATCTGTAGGTGTTCAAGTAATGTCCCATAAAAAAGAAATACTGAAAACTAAGAATGACATTATAGTTTTACAGCTGGTAAAGGAAAGCTGTCCATTCATCACCATTATAGCTGAAGGGAAAAAAATTTGTTAAGTGGAAACCATAACTCTCAAGCATTTCCACAGTAGGACCCTGAGTGTATCTTCAGCCCAGGAGCAATGAAAATGTTCCAAATGCAGGAAATTCCACATGATTTGTCTGGCATCACCAAACAGCACTGTAAACAGTTTGACAAATAGGCAGCTTGATATGAATCAATAGATAAAATCTAAAGGTATGAAATGACAGCTAATTGTTGGTGGTTCGTACATAAAGCAGTCCATCCTGACACATGGCCAAGGAGGCACAAAAGTGTTCAAATGATAAAAGAACAACTAATACAGAATAAACTCCATCCTTGTCTGAGACAGTTCATCCCATAGGCAAACCATAACAGACTACTGATACAGGAGTCAATGGATTAGCAATATTCATCCATGTTAACATCTGTCCCTACCTAAGCACTGACTGAAGAGAAAATTGAAAGCTGACACAATAACAACATTAACAAGGACAGCAAAACTAAATGAATGACCATGGGTTTGCTGCCAACTGTTGCCATTTTATCCTCATCCGGTCACCAAAATTTCAGTTTTAAAGTCCCTTAAACAGAACGTTTTCATGAGATAAACTCCACAGACACATTATTTTGAAGTTTAAAAATTAAGTTGAGAGTGAAATGGAGAATAAATCAAACTGTAAGTAATGGGCAGCCATGCAGCCTTGAACACTTGAAATGAGACAAGTTCCTCTTTGAAACCAGTCCAAAGTAGACTACATGTTTAAGAATGATGATAAAGTCTGATGGCTATAGTCCGCAGTGGTGACATAGAAAAATAAAGGCCTGACTACAACCCACACAACCCAAGTTTGACCAGTGGCTCAGTGCCTAGCTGACCGCCCCAATTGGTTAGTGTCACATATGACTGAGAAGAAGCCATGATCGTCAGTAGGCACAGGTGCAAAAATGATACAAAAAAACTTTGTTGACTATCAGAAAAAATCTGAAATTCTATTAGTCACTATGTCAGCCCAGTAGAAGTAGTCTCAGTATTGAGTTGAGACCACAAACACAAATTATTTCCATAGTAACATCCCAAGTAGATCTTCAGCTCAGAAGCAAAGACAATGTCCCACATAATCTGTCTAGTGTCACTAAGAACAAACAGGCAGATTAACAGCTCTGAGAAGGCAAAATTTAAAGCTATGAAGTAACAGCCAGTCGTTAGAAGTTCATATGAGAAAGAGAGCTTCCGCCATATGATCAAGGAACATAACGAGTAACCAAAAGATGAAAAAACACCTGATCCAGTATAAACTCTGTCTGCATCTACAGAGGTGCAGACAGTTCAGCCCAGCAGATCAGCAATATGCCTCATCTCTGCAAGCATCTCTCCTAAGCTCATTGTTGAAGGGAAAAAAAAAACATCTAACGAAAGGGAACTAATAACCAAAACAACAGAAGGAAGCTTGACAAACTAAGCAACAGCACAGCTCCAAATCCGAGTACCAACTCATAGACCTGGTGCAATGTTGAGTGTAACTGCTAAAACACCAGCTGTAGAAATTTTTCAGTTGCACTCTTCTGGATGCAATAGGTTCATAGGTTTATAGGAGGTTACTAGATAGCCCTAGAGCCCTTACAAGCTTAGCCATGTTAATCCCAAGTTCTTGCAATTGTCTTTATTAGGTGAACATAATTTGCAGAGTGAGTCTGTTGTCATTATTGACTACCCCTGTCCATGAGTGATGTGGGTGCCACCCCATGGTTAATTTGTGGTCTCCTATCCATTTGTCTAGGTTCACTTGTATAGGTTAGTGAAGAGCTCTGCTTCACATGAATTAGAAGTTTATTCTAGAGGAGTGGCAGTCTCTGGAAGATGTATCTGTTTTTCCAGAGTGTTCTGCTAATGTCACAGGCTACGTTAAGATCCCTAGACTGAGTGACCCTTGTGCCATTAGATTTGTGGATGTGCCATTTGGCCAGGCAGAAGTCACCTCTCAGCAGCCTATACAATACATAGCACAATGAGAGGCCTTTCAGGTGATCCACATACATCATGGTTTGCAGGCCCTATATTATCTCGGTGAGAAACCTCTGTGGTCTCTCCAGCTGCTGCAGGTGTCTGCTGAGGTACATGCAAAAGGGAGAATTGTGCTCTATTCATGGTCTGATGAGAGTCAAGTACAGTGGATTATAATCTTCTTAGATATGGATGCGATGCCCTTACTTATGAGGTGTGTCACATAGAAGGCTTTCCTTACTACTATGGAAACTTGATGGGCAAAGTTCAGATTGCTGTCTGCCTGTGTTCCCAGGTCTTGCACCACTGGATTTTGGTTTGGGGGTATTGTCAATACTGTAATTTGCAGGGAATTCCACTTTGCCAAAGGGCAGTATAATGCACCTTTTTGTGTTTAGCTTTAGACCATGGCTTTGGCACCAGTCATTTGTCTGTGTTAGTCATTCCTGTAATATGTTAACATCATTTAAGGCTCATTGATTTCACCCAATTTGCAGTCATCAGCGATATATATATATATATATATATATATATATATATATATATATATATATATATATAGTATACAGGGTGATGGGCAGACCACTGTGGGCATGCATATGACTCTGCTTAGCTCCTTTCCAAGATGAGGCACTACTTCTAAATTCAGATATTCTGATAATCCAGTCAAAAAATATGCAGATTCTATTTTAAGCCTTTATGCCTTGTTCATTGCATGTTTTTGCTTAACAGCATGTGGCAAAGGTTACTTATAAATGAAAACACTTAACTGGTCTGTTTTTATCCTCAACAAAATAATGTATTCTGGTTCCAGCTCCATGTCTCCTACTCTGTTTTGACTGAGACTGACATTAGGCTATTACATGAAACATTAGAATACAAGGGAACACATCAAATTTTTAAGGTCTAGACCAATGGTATGAAAATCAATGTTACACTACACCTATATTCTGTTTATAATAGTCTCCAGCTATGAGGTCTTTTCTAAAACTGTAAAATTTGCTTAATATTCAGACAATATTATTTGCATTTTTTTAAATTACCACATTGGGGTAATGTGGCATATATAATTTATAAGATTATGAAGAGACAAAATGCATTATGAATTTTTTTGTTTTTCTTGTGGTTCATTGGTAGTTCTTGCTGAAAAGTAAAATAGTTTGGCAAATATCACAAACATGCGTATGGACAGACAAAATGTTATTCTAAGAAGCTTACATGGGTAGAACTATGGCTGACAGAATTAAAATACCACTAGGCAGTATATTTATTGGGTGATAATGGGCAAGGATTACTTATTTGCCATTGGTGTCTGTGTGATAGAAATTGTGATTTTTGTACCATGAATATGATATCATGCTAACAATCTAAGAAGTAAAGAAGAGGATTAAGGAGTGCAGTTTAATGGAAAGAATATAGTAACACTGGAGTAGTCTATTCGTCAAAGATGTAGATGTGAGCCGATTCATGAGATTTTAGAAAGCTTTGTGAAAATGAACATGTTTAGATGCATGCAAACTGCGTACATTTAAAATGAGAAAACTGAGGTAAATTAGTTGACTTTTTAATCCTATTTGTTATTACAGAAATCAAGATAACAAAGGTAGTGTGATAGGACAGCGTTATTCAGTGAGAGAAAAGAAGTAGACACCAGAAAGTTCTGAGGAATATATTAGATGGTTCTGTATATAGGGTCATAAGTAAGTTCTAGGCTAGCTACCATTGCAGGCCGTTTTAACCCTAGCCAATTTCCCTTTTTATGCTTGAATTAACTTATGCCATCTGGTTATAGACTGGCCTTACACATCCCATAATTGTATATTACCCTAATGAAAATAAGGTCCTACCATAGATAGTTTGAGGAGACCCATGCATAGGATAAAGCATTTAGGGGCTGCCTTAGTCCATTAGTAGTACTGGGGGCAGTCCTGGAGTAAATTGTCTGTTTCCCATCCATAGCTCTAAGTTGCACTTGAAAATGGACAGGGCTGAAATTTGTTTTATGTGGATGGTGAGTCTGTTCCTTAGTGATATCCTCTGCAAAATATACCTGTCCCTCCAAACCATTCTGGTGATGGTGCAGAAGAGGTTTAGATCTCTAGACCGAGTATTTCTGATGCCATTTGACTTGCTGATGAGCAGTAAATCCATCAGTAATGGGTCAGAGGTTGCCTTGTAGTTATGTCACTCTTAAAATAAACTGCAGATCAAAAGTAAAAAGATGTAATACCACAACACTGCAAAAGATATTTGGTAAACACTAGCAAAGCTTGCACACGCATAGGCCTTATGATAGATTTCATTTATACTAATTAAGATGTTAATTAAGAAAGCAAGTTAAGTAAATTATGCAATTGCATAGCAGTGTGTATTCGCTTAAATACCTGAAGTGATGGTTTTGTGCTTAACTTTGTTCCATTTGATTGATGTGGATACTTATTACACATTCAGTAGTTAGGTGTTACATACCTGCGCTTGTGTGTGTGTGTGTGTGTGTGTGTGTGTGTGTGTGTGTGTGTGTGTGTGTGTGTGTGTGTGTGTGTGCATGTATGCATATCAAAGATCAAACTGAACAGATTATGGTGGTTCAGACACGTGCAGAAAAGCAGACGACAATCTGGTGAAGAAGAATTGGGACAGACATGAAGAAGGTAAGAGGAAACAAGGGCTTCCAACAAAGAGGTGGATGGATTGTGTGAACCTATGAACCTATGAATCACAATGAACAAAACATGCTGGAGGGATAGGTTCCTGACCCAGAGACTCCCCAGATTCTGGAATAGACTGCCCATACATGTCAAGCAGAGAGCCTCCTTGGCCATCTTCAAAAGGAACCTTGATGACTGGATGGGAGATAGGAAATTCACCCCAGGGATCACGTCAGTCACCCTGCTAGACAGGGGTCCAGGGAAGTAAATATTGTCGGAAGAAATATCCAGGGAATTCTTATGGCTAGGCTTGTATAGGCCCTAGGATCGATAGCCTAGTACCAACCTATGAAGATATGCGACAGTCAGGCATGAGTGTCGAAGAAGACAGGAGGGTGGCATTGAACTTAGAGAGATGGCAACAGTTGACATGACTCCCCAACCCCATGTAGAAAAATGATAAAAAAGAGTTTAATGATGATGATGATGATGATATATATATATATATATATATATATATATATATATATATATATATATAAAACATTTTTTTTATCAAACACACAGACATAGATAAAGTTTATATAGATAGATACAATAGGTATTTTTTTTAGAATTTTATAGATGAGAGAACTGAAGCTACCCTGCCAAACAGCAGGTGAGTTCACAACTATAAATTCAATCAGCAGGAAAGATGCTTTACTGGAAAAGGTCACCCAGACTCTGTCATAGCTTGCTGTGAGTGAAATGTTAGGTTGTTTTTGCTTTTTTGTATTGCTTTATCACCTTCTTCAGTTTTTTTATTATTATTATTGTGATTTATTTTCATTACACTGTGTTTTACTTGTATTCAGCTTTTAATTGCATATTTAAATTAGGAAAGAGACCACAGCTGTGTCTGTTGTGAGTTACACAGAAATTAAGTTTTCCCCACCCTCCCACACTGCTGCTGTTGTGTTTTTAAACTCAACTGTCTTTCTAGTTGCCAGACCCTTATTTCAGTTTGACCACCAAAGAGCCTGTGGCCTGCTTCTCATTCTGGGATTGGTGATACTGTTTTGGTTCTAGTGAGAGAAGAAGCAAAGGAGCATTGTATCTCAGCAACCTGAAAATGTGGTGAAATCAGTTCTAGTAGTAGCCAGGCAGTAGCCTTCTAAGAGACCACCCTTCTTTTCATCATTCTTGAAAAGCTCATTCTTTTTTTCAGTTTTCCTGATGTCTAACCTAGCTTCAGAATATCTGCCTAACTACTTCATCCATATATCACCAGGGTCTACTTATAAGTTTCCCCTCAAGTGTTTGATAGTGCCCTGTATAGAAGCAGATACCTTGAGATGACATTTTTCCTGTAAAAGAACCATTGAAATTTTACCACTGCCTAGTTAAATATAGCACAACTAGGTTACAGTGACAAACAATGTACCCAGAGTTGCAAACCTGACACTCTTTACATTACTTTATATTTTCACTCCAGCTGTCTAATTAATAAAAAAGGGTGTGTTGCCATAGACATAAATCTTCCCACTATCTTGGTTACTAGCTTGGTGCATATGGGCATCCTGAGGCAATGTAGAAATTGCCTCATGTTTACTGACAACCAGTTAATTCTCAAACAAACTCATATGTTATGTGAGAGATGTATTTACACAATGTCACTGGAGTCAAAAATCTCACATAAAAGCACTCCTAATGTAAATAAGGCTGTCAGTATTATACACACTGCATCTGTCACACACATTTCATTGAGGACACATAGACCGACATATGCTGAGGCACTTAAATGTAACTTTCCTAAACCCCAAAGACCTCCTAGATGAAGCCGCCATAATAAATACTCTCAGCAGCCCTGAATGCACTTTTTCAAAACAACACCCACATCAACACATGCAGCCACATCTCATGTATCCTGTACTTCTAAGCCCATAAGGAAGCCACCACACAATCCAACATTCTGTCCATTGGAGACTCCATTGTGAGATACACTAATGTCCCTCTCACCAGGCTGAGTAAGGTGAAAGTCACAGTCAATTGCTTATCAGGGGACAGGATTCATCACATTATACATACACTCAGGTCATTGGATCACAGGTACCAGTATGACACAGTCATAGTCGATGTGGTGGAAATGACCTGTGATGTACCTCCCTAGACTATATGAACAGAGACAGCATGTAGCTCTTGGAATATGTGTCCCAGGCTAGTGTAGCATTTTACCTTCTCCAAGGATGATGCCACAGTACAAACAGAAGATGACTGACTTTAATAATTGGCTTAGTTTCTGGTGTCATTCTAAGGGGGTGCAATATTTGTTAGCATGGAAGAAGATGGTCAACAGACCATGCTGCTTTGTCAGGGATGGTATGCACCTATCCCCTTTAGGCTTTCAAATATTGCCTAAACATTGTCCTCCTCCATAGTGTCCTTTCCAGTTAATGCTAAACTGAAAGTACTTCCGACATAGCAAATCAAAACTAAGAAAATGTAAAGGTGTTGCTGCTCAGTGCTAGGAATCTAAACAAAAAGCTCCACTTCCTAGAAGCTGTCTTCAGTCTTGAGAATGTTGACATCTGTGTGGTCACTGAGACATGATTTAAAGCCATGGAGAGCACATCAACAGTGCAAGGTTATAATGCCTTCCACACATTCAGACCAGCTGCTACATAGACAGGGATTAAAGGTGGAAGTGTCTCGATTTAAATAAAAAAATATATACCTCAAGGCTGGTCAAACAGGGCAATGCACCTGAGCTTCTCCACGTTCAAATCACTGTAGGCAAAATCCCATACCACTACCTTGCAAGCTGTAGGTCCACCTCTATGACCCAGGAAAACCATACCATGTATTTAAACTTATTGGAAACACTCACTATGCAACCTAATACCACATTCATGGGGGACTTTAATTACCCCACTATTAACTGAGAATCATATACGATACCAAATGTACAGGCACAGAGATTACTGGATTTTGTAAACATTAACGCACTGGACCAGATTGCCAATACACCAACCAGGGGTGCAAACGTAGTGAATAAGACCCTCACTAATATGGGAGAGTGCTGCACAACCCTTAATGTAATGTCTTCTCTGGTAAGATCAGACCGCAAAATAGTCTCCATTGAAGTAAAAATAACACTTGGGACACCAGCTAACTCTGAAATATTCAGAAACTACTCTAAGGCTAACTTCCTACTATTAACTGATAACTTGGCAAAATGTTAAGCCCCCATAAACCTTGACAACAGTGCTGCCTACATGGAACTGTTCACAGAAACACTATTCAAGCATGTTAATAGCTGCATAGGGGCAACTGTACCCAGCAGGAAGAAGGACAGAACTAAGTCAAAAAGCAAGGCACTCTGGTGGAATCACAACATCAGTATGCATATAACAGAAGGAAGAAAATCATGGCAAAAATTAGGAGGTGCAGCAGCCAGCAGGATAAAAGCACTCACATCAAACTAAACAAACAACTCAAAGGACAAATAAAGTCTTCCAAAGCCAAATTTGAGGTAAATTTGACCTCCAGGCCAAAGACAACCACAAGGCATTCTTTAGCTATGTTCGCAACCTCAAAAGCAATACACAGTTTTGTGCAGAGCTCATTGTTAATGGAGACATCTATACTGAGCCAGAAGATATATTAAATCTACTGACCAACAACTTCGGCTCCAACTTTACCCCTCTTTCCCTTCAACCTTACCTCAGGATAGCGCAGTGGTGTAGCGGTAACATTGTCACCTCACAGCAAGAGGATCTCTGGTTTGATTCTCGGCTGTTGTGCCTTCTGTGCAGAGTCTGCATGTCCTCCCTGTGTTTGTGTGAGTTTCCTCCGGGTGCTTCAGTTTCCTCCCACATTTCAAAAACATGCGTCTGGAGTGTTTCACCCTGGGCCTCTGCTGAAAATTGGCTTTGTTCCAAGTCAGACTTTCCTGGGAAACAAATGTTAAATAAATAAAATATCATCAAATATAACTCCCCCTCCTATCACTAGGGTTCAGATCCTTAATGCCAAGAACATTGCATAAGTGGGCCCAGACAATGTCCCAGGGTGCCTTCTAAATAGCATGAAACATGACCTATCAGGCCTTCTAGAGTTGCTTTTTAACTGTAGCCTCTAAACATTAACATGAATGGAGAACAGCAACAGTCATCCCTCTGCACAAAGGTGGGTGGGCCATCTACAGACCCTGGAAACTATAGACCCATAAGTCTCACTAGTTTCATATGCAAAGCCGTGGAAAGAATTTTCATGGAAACGATCTACAATGCCATAGGAAACCTCCAGACACTGGAGCCAACCCATTTTTGTTTCGTCAAGGGCAGGTCATGCCTACTTAACCTGGTGGACTTCTTTGAGAAGGTCACCAAAGTGATTGATAAGGGCAAAATGGTTTACACTGCCTACCTTGACATGGCCAAGGAATTTTACACAATACCCCACTTGGGCATTGTTGACATACTCAAGAGGTTATATACAAACCTTTATGTCACCCAGTGGAGAGCCATCTGGCTCACAGACAGTACCCAGGAAGTTAAAATTAGGGAGTCCATCTCTACAAAGAGGGCAGTCACAAAAAAGTCCCACAGTTACTACTCCTTTTTGGCTTTAACTTCTCTGAAGTCAAAGCAAATGTTAGTGGGCTCTGGCTGACTAAATTTACAGATGATTGTAAATTAGGAGCTGTCATTGAATCCTCCACCAACATAAATGGTCTCCAAGAAGGGCTGACAGAGACAAATAACCGGTGACAGAGCTATGCAATAAATACCAGGAAATGCATAAAAGTACCTTTCGGGAAGTCATCTACCCATGGGAAAAAAAAAAACAAGAACTGACCCAATAGTCAGAGACTTGCGAACACATAGACAATAATCTACCCTTTGACCATCACATGTCTACTCTAGTGAGGAAATCATTCTATGTTGTGCAAATTATAAACAAAGGTATGGCATCTAGAAAGTCATTGCCCACTGTATGTAGCATTCATCAGACCTATTACTGAGTACAATGGCCCCTTTGCTATGTACCAAACAGGCATATCCAACAACTGGAACGTCCACAGACATTCCTCACTAAAAGAATACAGAGCATAAGTAACATATCTTATGCAGCCTGCCTAGAGGCTCTATCCCTGAATTCTGTCCTCTACAGGCTGTTGAGGGGAGATCTATGCCTAGCGTGCAAGGCATTGTCAGTCCCCACTTGAAGGACCTCCTGAGTATTCGCAAAACAAACAGAACCAGAATTATCCATTGTAAAGAATTAAATCTTGCCTGTGATATAAATAGGACCTGCTGGAGAGACAGGTATTTATTCTAGATTCTGCTCCTTCCCTGAAACAGGCTCCCCATCCATGTGAAGCAGATTTCTTCCCTAAGCCAATTCAAGTGTCATTTGGACATATGGATTGGGAACAGGAAATTCATCCTTGGTTTAGCATCTAAATCTCTAATGGGCACAGGCAGTCTGTAAATGGTTCATTTACCAAGCCCCTGCTTACCCTTATCAAGACTACAAGTACTTGTCAGAGATTTGGGATCCATAGTTATGCTTAAAAAGGTTCTTGTGGTCATTAGCCTAGTAAACACCTATAAACCTACTTGTGAACTTATTGTCAAATATTCTGTGCTTTCATCAAGAAACTAATTAAAATCATGGTCTGTTCACAGGATGATTCTGTGTCCATCTGAGAATGTTGATGGCTACTATAGACACATGGAAAATAAAGATGGAAGGGGTGCCATAAAATCTTTTGCAACATTAAAATAATGTATATCGCTTCTAACATCTTTAGGTGTAAACTCTAGCTGTGTGTGTGTGTGTGTGTGTGTGTGTGTGTGTGTGTGTGTGTGTGTGTGTGTGTGTGTGTGTGTGTGTGTGTGTGTGTGTGTGTGTGTGTACTTGCCTAGTAAATTCTGTGGGTGGCAACAACTTTTCATGAAGCTGCTATAGGACCCAGATGTAATTGAACAGCTTTGGAAAAATAAGATAGAGCTTTACATTTTTCTTTAAAATTTCGCTTTTAAAATGCATATCACTCATTATAACACACTACATAACTTATATTTTGCTTTCACATATGAAAATAAAGTCTATCTCCAATACAATTCATAAAATGATTAGGAAAATAACAGTCCTTAGAACGCAGGAAAAATCCCATATCACAAAGCATTTGTAATTTTTTGACACTGAACAAACATGAATTATACCATTTAGAACACTTGAAATAAATTACATCATAACAGCAACAAACCCAAACCTGATAGTGGTAGAGAAAACCAAACCGTAAAAAACACTAAAACACCCACAGATGCACAAACCAAAATAACCATTAAGCACTTTAGTACAATCTTCATCAGAATGTCATCATTCTGTGGGTGTTTTAGTGTTTTTTATGGTTAAATCACATTACACTATAGCATAAGTAAATTATACATAGCAATCAGTATTACAAATTACTGATTGACTAATCAAATATTTCTATGAAAATACATCATAATACTACATTCAAAATGAGTCAATGCACAAATGGCTGATTTACTCCTTTTCATATTTACATTTTTATTTATTTTATCCATTTGTTAATAGAATAATTGAATTGGACCCTTTTTGGTCATGACCTGAGCTACAAGGGCCACTATCTTGGGCCACCAATATTAACCTTTCATCTTTTGGTTTGAATTCACCTCTCCTTAACCATTCCTACATTCGATCCTTTTCAACATGAGGTTCTTCCAGAGTTTTCTATACTTGCAACTATATTTATGCATTTTTCAAATTTCTTGCCTTCTCATCTGATCTTTCACCATATATTCTTTCTTTTGTTTTTTGCTGGTTGTGACATACTAATGGCAGAAGGACTAATAAACTGAAGGGTATAATAATATGGCAAGACTGTTGTACTGGTGATTGTGCAAAGTGGTGTAGTGGTTAGGGTTGTCCCCTCACAGCAAGAGGTTCTCCCGTTAGATTCTCTGCTGGAGTGCCTACTGTGTGTGCATGTCCTCCCCACAGTCGAGTGACACTTAAAGACATGCAGGTAGGTGCATGTGTGAATGGGTGTGCCTTCTTTGAAGGTTGGGCTTCAGGCTGGCAACTCAGCACCGTAAAAATCCACTGCCAATCATTAGTGGACCGGAGTTCCGCTGTGATGACCCCTAACTGGGAAAAACCGAAAGACAAAATAATATTGAAGTAGCTGAAAAACACTGGCAACTTCAGCCACAAAGCATCATGGAAAATGATGAAGTCTACATCAAATGGGATCCCCCATTACCAACAGTTCAAATGATAGATGTGAGAAAACCAGATGTAGGGGTCCATGAAAAGAAGACAAAAGTAGCATTGATCACTGAAATCACTACATCCAGTGACTACAGTGTCTTGCATACAGAGAGACACAAAGCTATAAAATATCAGGATTTCCAGGCAGAAATGAGAGCAATGTGGAAGGAAGATACCGTAATAGTTCCAATAGTAGTAGGAGCAATGGGGTCTTATAAATAAGAATCTACAATTGTATTTAGATATGTTACCAATACTTGTAACTTCATATGAATTGCAGAAGGAGTCATTACTGGGCACATTGTGGGTGCTGCAAAGAGAACTTCTGGCTGACATCAGAGATTGAAACAGTATTAATTTCATGAACTTAAATAATATTTTGACTCAGCAATGGGGTCCATTCACATCACGGTATTAGAAACCCAAAGAGTTGGAGAAATTAAAAGGCAAGGTTAAATAAGAAATCTATATATATGTCTATATTTATATATCTGTATCTATATCTATATAGATAAATATTTAGAAATATGTATAAATAGATATTTAGATAAAAAATAGACAATATGTGTAGCCAGTCAACCAACATTTTTTTTTTGGTGAAAGTAAGAAACACGAATACCTGGAGAAAATGGTAACCATTTGAAATGTCAGGATCCACTAGATTGAGTCCCGAAATATGAAGACTGAATGGCTGAAAGACTGAACTTATATATACCAAGTCTGAGATGCCATTTCTAAGAATATTCCCTTTTCTCTGAGGTATAGTAATCTCGGAGTTGGTATTTATAAGTTTGGCGGGACTTGCTCCCCACACTAGTGGGTACAGGGGAGCTTGTCCACATGAAAAAAAAGTTTTACAGAGAAGAGTGATCTTTGAGATTTGCTTTTCTCCTGTGTTTCCAGCCTTTTATTGGCATGTCGACACTCAGTATTTCAAGTGCCAAAATTTTACTTGGAAACCAGAGAAAGCCCATGCAGACACGGGAGAACAAACTCCTCACAAACAGCAACTGGAAGAAATTTAATTTAAGAGCTAACCAAAATCATCTTAAACTACCAAAATAGTTTGTATTAATACACTCTTATCCATTCATTCTAGCTACATACTCCATTTAGCTTACTAGCACTATTAGCACACCTTAATTCTCTATTAAGTCATAAAGGAAATTTCTCCCACTACTATGATTATAAAGATGAAAAGACATCACATCCATATGGAAGTCTGTTTAAGCCAGCATCACTCTGATATAATAACATTTATTAGATAGTATTAAACTACTTTATAAAACATGGGACAAAAGATAATTTGTATCCCAGTCAAATGAGCATGCTCAGTATTTTGAATAATTCAAGCAAAAATGTATAATTGAAGTGCAATACCCATCAACCATTAGGATTAAGGCTGGTGGGACTTAGCCTGGCAGCAAGACGTTTCCCAGGAAATCCTCAACAAATCTTCCCTAATGTCTTGATCTTTGGCTTAACAGAATGTCTCCAGGCTATCATTGTAAAGAAATGGCTTCAGGCTGTCAGCATTAATATACTGTTGTTATTATGATCTCCTTTCTTGCTTATTCCTCTTAGCCATTTGTTTCCCCATTGACTGCTTAGCTTCATTTCACATCAGTTACTTCTTTCTCTTCTGCCTTTTGCTAAGTTTGCAGTTATCTCCCCTTCTCCTCTTCTTGCTAGGCAGCATTCTCTCCCCTTCCATTAGCAAGTTCTTTCCCTTATTAGGGCATCCTGCTGTTTATCAGTCATTGCTTTTTGAGAAGCTTTTTTCTATGCTTTAGTCACATGAGGTAGCTTTTCAATGCAGGTTTATTGCCATTACTGTTTTTTCTAGAAAAATAAGTGTTTGGACAAGTTTGTTATGAGTTATGGAGAAAAAAAGAGCCAAAGGAATTTAAGATGGGTAAAGACAGGGCTAAGAGTCCCCCGCAATACAAACACTGAAGGTGCAAATAATTTATAGGTGAGGGTCACTTTATAGACTATTGTATCTATGCCTCCTTTAAAACTTTTGCAGTAAAAAGAAGAGGAACTATCTGGAGTTTGAAAACCTTAAACTTACTTCAGTTTCTAAAAGACTTTAGATATTTCCCTACTCAGCTGTCCCTCATGCTGAAAGCTCCAAAAAGTCAGCGCCAAAGAAGCCAAATCATTCTGCTTCCTTAAAAATCCTAGACTAGGAATTTCTACACCTCCTCCCAGACTCACTGTGTCCAAACAGTCTGTGTTTCCAGACCCCATCTCAGAAACATATTTCTGTCTCAGAGCATGAACTGCAAATTCATGACTATGCTCTTTTAGGTCTATCACATCCAAGCATTACATTTGTGTTGAACTAGATTATTTTAAAATATGGCAGGCTTTTCTATCAGTGCAGCACTCCCATTCAAATGTTGGGGTGAATTGAGATGTAGCTTTTCCCATTTCTGCTAGCCCTGCTCTTTCTCTTTCCATACCAGGTCTTGCCCAGTTCACAGTCCCACTTAAACTGATTGTGACGGTGACTGCAGTTTTGATTTCAGAAACAGAGCCTTTTTCCTCAACAAACTCTACAGTGACAGTGCTGTCAACACCAAGCTTATCAACCTTGAGTTTTTCAATAACTGAATACCCCTTATCAGTGAAGCTGAAGGCTGAGCCTTGGTATTTCAAATTGGTTATAACCAGTCTGTCCCCATGGTCAGCCTTCAGGGAATCAATGTTGAAATCATTAACACTGACTTTGACTATTGACAAGGCAGTTCAGATGATGATCCTTTGATGCTTGGTTTATTGGCTTGATAAGATTTGTAGCTGTTGTCTAATACAGTGATGCACACTTTTCTGTACATACCCCTCAGACATGGATCTCCACCACTGCTCCACCACTTCAATCACATGTGACTGCAGTGACAGACTCCTACTCTCCTGAGCTCCAGGAGAATGGGTGACTGCATTGACAGCTTTGAAGTCATCCACACCAGCAGCACCAGGATAAGCCAAGTGCATGTGGAATCTTTTAGCCTTGCATTCCAAGATGTTCATCGTTCCCACTGCATCAGTTGCATTTTGGGTTATCTGCCAAGGTAACCCAGTACTGGCCAGCATTCAAAACCTCGGATTCCACTTCCTCTCTCTTCTTGTGATAGTTGATTGGCTTTGCAGATCCTGAAAGGAAGGCCTTCAGCTGTCACAGAAAGTGAATGTTATGTCCTTTTCTGCCACCAGTAAAATATTCCTCTGACTCTTCACAGGATACAGTGCTGATTTATCTGGATTATTGCTCAGATGTTCACCATATTGATCACCATGGCCATAACGTGTTCCTCAGAATCTTTTACTATGACTGTCTCTGGTGTAACATCTACAGCCACTATGAACGGATCTCTATCAGATCATCAAATCACTAATGTGCGAATGCCTATTCATCAAACACCTATTGAGTGAATATACCAATCATCAAACTAAGTTTTGAGCAGAAAGTTTCCTAGGGGAAAACGATGGTTGGCCACCATCTGGAATTTGCAGTTTTTCCCACTGTAGTGTAATCTCAGAGTTGGTATATTTAGTTAGGGGGAGTGGGGGGTACAGCCCCCCACCTGCGTAGGTGTTAAGTTTTTTGTTTTGTTTTTTACAGTCACTAGGGCGGACTACCATCAGTTTGACTTAGGAACTTTTTCACTGAAATCTTAGATGATTAGTTTGTTCACTCAATAGGTGTTTGACAAAGAGGCATTCGCGCATTAGGGATTTGATGATCTGAGGTTACCCATGTCCTCTGTGGCTTTTGGAGTCCCCTCTGTTAGCAAGGGAAAGCCACTCTTGTTGGCCCTGGGAGAGGGAACAGAAAGACTTCCCTGTTTAGTAAAAATGTCGTGGCCATCCCTGAGGAAGCTTTTGCTGCCATTAATAACACTGTTAGCCCCATTTTGCTTGTCAAAAAGAAATAGAAAACTCAACATGTATCTACTCCTCCTCAAATTTCATTAGAGAGAAGTAGTTTACTGGGTCTGGCTCAGGCTTTAATTCAGGCTATTCATCTTTTGTATTAGGTGGTTTCTGGCAAAAGAAATAGGGCTAAGTCTTTTCCTGAAGAGATTCAAGATTCTGAATCTTGACAGGAAGATGAAGGGACAGATACAGGTGTTTTTCTGATTCAGACTCATAGGAGAGGTCAGTCTCTGATTCTTCCTGTAGAGGTTTCACTTTCTCTGAGACTACTTCCATAAAGTGCCAGTGTTTTCAGTGGGGGAACACTGAGGCTTCTTAATCCCTCAGAGAATACAGTGAGCTGTTACAGAAGTAGTTTCCAGAACCTTCACTCATTCCCTCAGTTCTGTCAGCTCTGGAGGATTTGTGTATCACTGTCTGCAATTGTTCTGATAGTTAGACTGCTGTCCCGGAAAAGGCACATAGAATATATAACGTTCCTGAGTCTTGTAAGTTTTTATACACTCTTTCCAAACCTGACCCAGCAGCTATAGCTTCAGTTAATTCTACTGCTGTTAAACATTTGGTTAATTTCAATCCCACTCTTTCTGACAAGACAGGGAAGACTACTGATAATTATAGAGAAAAAAATGTATGTTTCTGTGAAGAAACTGAAAACACTGTCATCTGTGTTAGCATATCTGGCACAAGATTTGTGTATATTTTCAGATTAATTTGTATTATATGCCAGCATGTCTAATTTTGAAAATGTAAATATGTTTTTTTAATGTTTAGTATTACCCTGTTTATACAGAATGTTTAATCTGTCAGTGTTTTGATACATTTCTAATTGTGCATGTTTGAGGGGGAGATTCTAAAGTGCTGTGAAGAATCAGCTGAATAGTAGGTAATGTGTTTAGAATGTTCCTCATTACTGTGTGATTATTTGAATACCTGATTGACAGGAAAAAAAACTTTTTCAAACAGCTGTCTGTTACTTTTAAAATAAAAGAGTTGAAACTGTTAACCTGTGCAGTTAGTCAAGTACTGAGTAGTTTATGAAGAACAGCAGTTTTGTGAAGAGTTGCAGTCAGTTACAATGCTGTGCAGTGATACGTGAAGAAAAGAGAACTCAACAAAAACTATAAGTGTGCCTTTGCCTTGCTGTTATGTGTTAGATTACATCAGGAATGGTATTCTCTAATTAAATTAGGAAAGCTTAGTTATTAAGATAGAGTTTTTCTAACATGATGGATTTCTATCCTACAGTTTAATTTTACATTTCTGGTGATTGGTGTACATTCTTGTAATCATTTTACTTATTATTAAATGTTTTTCATTACTTTATATTGTGACTGGAAATCAGTGTGTTATTTAGAAATTTGAGAGAGCTTATACCTGTTTGATACTCCCCAGGTCACCTCGAAGGCCTGATCACTTCTGGTCATAGCTGTCATTTATTTTATTCAATTTTCATAATTGGACACCCCTTTAGAAGGGCATGAAGATACTCTGATTGGTGGCAGCATTAACGTATTATTCTGGGGAAGGGACACAACTGGAAATCTGTGTCAGGCTTTCCCAGAAGTGTTTGGATGTGTGAGATTTAAATTTACTTTGAATGTGAGTGTTTCAGAAGTTTTAAGCTGAGACACTTTGCTCTGAAGTGTGTAATAAGGAGTTGCATTAGCGGTGGACAGAAGTATACAATCCAGTTACTGAGCGTGTTCCTGTTTTGCTGGTAGGGGAAAATTGTGAAATATTAGTCCTGTTTAAGTGACATTCTCACATAGGAGTCAGTAGTGAGGATTGAAGCTCCTTAGTTACTGACCCAGGATAGTAAGGGACATCACATTTATTTTTGGCAGTCCAGTTGGGTATTGACCGAATGTCACATTAATTGGTGCCTGCGGTGTGGGATTTTTAATTGTATCCCAGTAGCCTGTGAGTAGATGTCATTAAGGTGTGCAGTCTTGTCAGCCAAAATGTAAACATTCAGAATTTCAATCCAGCACAGTTTTATTATTTTTTTAGTTAGATAGTTGGGGATAGCAGGCAAGAATATCAGAAGATTTTAGCAAGCTGACAAAGATCCAGTTGGCAAAGGAGTGTGAAGCCAGAGGATTGGGGCATGCCAACCTAAGGAAGCAATGATTTCAGCCTTGGTTGCAGCTCAGACCAGCCGTTCGGAGGATGTCCAGTTTGGTGTTGGTGATGTGCAGTCTGCTGAGATGGGACTGTCCACATTTTCTATGGAGGACCTGTGAATCCATCTGGAGTTAGATAGACTGCACTTGGAAACCCAAAATCTGGATGCTGAGGAGTGAATGCGATGTCTAAAGACTGAGGAGAAACTGCACCTAGAGACCCAACATCTGGAGGCTGAGGAGAAATGGTGTCAACATGAACTGGAGGTCAAATGTCTTGAACTGGAATCAACAGAGAGACTGAGGTGTTTAGAAGCCAAGGACAATGAGAGACAGAGTGAGGAGAATGAGAGACAGTGCCTGCATGAAGTGGAGCTTATTACCCTTTAAGAGTGTTGTGGAAGTGATGGTGAAAGACATACCCAGACCCCAGAATACGTACAGGTCAGTAAACTTTTCCTCAGTACAGGGATGGGGATGACTTTGATAGTTTTATTCATATTTTTGAGAGGGTATCTAGACAATATGATGTTGACCATTAGCTCTGGGTTTGGCTCCTGACTCCCTTACTCAATGGTAAAGCTGTTCAGGCTGTAGCAAAATGAAATGATGTAGATTGTTTGAATTATGTTAAAGTTAAGAACGGTCTTCTAGATTGTTTTAACTAACACCTGATGCATACAGAAAAAAATTTTGTGAACATAGATGTGAGGCAGATGAAAGTGTAAGTGATTATATTGCTGACTTAAGTACTTACTTTCACAAATGGGTGAGCGGGTGTCAGGTCACCCCTTTTGAGGGAATGGTGGATCTTTTGTTGAGGGAACAAGCCATCAGTACTTTGCTTGATGACATGAGAGTCTGGTTAGCAGACTGTGAGTGCAACTCTTTGGAGGAGTTAGGGAGAAAAGGGGATCTCTACTTGGCAAGCAGAGCACCACTGCATAGGAGAGGGATACCCAGTGCTGTACATGGACATAAGGGAACCCATGGGGGCAGTCTAAACCATTCCAACAGAGTACACTAGTAACAGGGGAATCTACTAATCCAAGTGCATGGTTAAGGATCAGATGTTTCAACTGTAACCAGTGGGGCCACTTAGCAGTCAAATGTCCATTGAGACAAGGTGAGAAACAAAAGGTGAGGGAGCCAGTAAGTCTGGATGAGAAACTGCCAGTGGTAAGTTGTTTAGAAACAACTGGGGTGCCAAATTATCACCAAAATTTATATCCTATCTTAGTAGATGGTAAACAGGTAACTGCTAAGAGGGACACAGCTTCTGATATAACCATTGTGAGCTCTACAATGGTTAGGCAAGAGCAGTACTTGCCTGGGCAGTCCACTCCAGTCAGAGCATTGGGAGGGGCCACGTTCCAAATATCTTTGGCTAGGGTTCATCTTGATTGGGAGGGTAGAAGAGGAATCAAGTAAGTAGGTGTGTTTGAGAATATTCCAGCAGATGTCCTGATAGAGAATGACTTTGATGATGCAGTACCTTGTGTTTATGCAGTAACATGCAGTCAGGCTTGGAGAAATCTATGTATTTCTGGTAGTCTGGGAGAGACCTAGAAAGATCTCATACCTGAAGCTGAGACTGGTGTGGTGGCTGTTTCAGAGAAGGGGCTGTCTGGTAGCAGTAAGTCTGAATGTGAGGCACAGCTGCTGGTGGGTACTGATGTTCCCTTGGACATGGTGATTGTGAGGACGGAGGTGAGTGATGTTACCCAGAGTGGCAGTCCAGTGGGGTATTGGCTGGATGTCACAGCTTCTGTACCTTTGATTTATGGAATTTTAAATTGCCAGGTTCATATGTTTAAGTTTATTCTGACTAATTGTGAAAGCATGAGGAATGTTTTGTCTGCAGTTTCTTCTTGTGAGGAAAAGTCTGATTTAAATAATTTAGTTTCTCCCATTATAGTTATTATTCATTGTTTACAATGTATGTTTATGACTCAGTTGATACTTCTTCCAGGGCTATGACTACTGGCTTCTGTTTTGAAGAGGTTTGTCTGGCTGTGTTCTCAGAACCTCCCGTATGATGTTAAAAATGAGATTTTAAATCATCCTTTGGATAGAGATTTAGCTTTTGTGTTGTCTACTACAGGACATATCAAACAGTGTGACGAAATTAAAATATGATAAAGGGAATCTCTAAGATTTTTTTATCCCTCCTTTTCCAAATTTTCTAGGGGATTCTCTAATCCCTCATTCAGTTTTTGCAAAAAACAGCATAAACAGTCTAAACAAAATGCTGGAAATAGAAGTTTAAAAACAAATGGTGGGGGGAGGGATTCAAATAGGATTCAGGAACCCCCAAAATCAAGAACAACCAAGCAAAACAAAATGACTATTAATGTCCACCCCCGGCCACCCTGGTGTCCCCTTTTCCATTTCAGAAAGTCTGAATCTCTGTTTTTCCCTTTGGCAACATATAGTTTCAGAGAAACGAGTTTGAAGATAATTCATCAAGGTTACAGATGGCAGTGGGAGGAAATCCATTCTTTTCAGGGGTTAATTCCTCATCCACTAGACCTGTACTTCAACACATGCTGTCCCAAGGAGTGACAGAACCAGTCCTTCTTCCCAGGTTGGGAAATGTTTTTATTCAAGGATGGTATAGTGTCAAAGAAAGAAAATTCTTGAAGTCCTTTTTTGTGCCTTTCTTTTCTAAACCTGTTTATAATTGTACTCAATTCAAAATGATGTCACTTTACAATCTGTTACTTCTTCTTCATCATTCAAGTGTCCGGCTAATACTAGATTTTCAAGATGCTTATCAGCACATCCCTGTTTATCCAGACTTCAGGCATTTCTTAAGGTTTTGTGCATCCAGATCACATTACCAGTTCTGTGCTTTAACTTTTAAACTATCCACTGCAGCAAGAGTGTCCACAAAGTGTTTTGCTCCAGTTATACAGTAGCTGATTGCAGGTAAAGAGTATCCACTTTTTTTGTACA
The DNA here is from genome assembly GCF_019279795.1 of Protopterus annectens. NCBI lineage: Eukaryota > Metazoa > Chordata > Ceratodontiformes > Protopteridae > Protopterus > Protopterus annectens. Next base: position 1,174,986,469 of record NC_056739.1, on the reverse strand, counting down.
GACGCAAGCACATAAATATAAGAAAGATAACCAGATCAAGACACTCAACTATCTGAATCATGTTTAATCCCTGGGACCTTTTCAAGTCATTATACAAACAATACCACAGTCATGCGGTACATGAACAAGCAGGAGGGAACCAGATCTTATCTACTACCTTTGCAGACTAGTCATGTTAGCTTGGGATATAGCTTCAGAGCACAATCTCACTCGAAAGGCACCCTACATTCCATCACAGCCAAACAGTGGCAGACAAGCTGAGTAGGACAAGGCCAAATCCTCATGAATGGAAACTAGATCAAGGGTTCTCCTGGATTTGATCCATCTGTAGGGCGTTCCTGAAGTAGACCTATTTACCTCTACTTTGAACAATCAGATGACAAGATTCTGCTCCAGATCACAATGAAGAAAGTTTAGAAGTCAGATGCCTTTCCTTTTCCTTGGACAGAAATATTCCTGTATGCTTTTTCACCCTTTCCACTGATATCCAGGGTACTTCTGAAGATTCAGAAGAAATCCATCAAGATAATTTTGATGACTCTCTTCTGCCCCAGGCAACAGTGGTTCTCCCTTTTTTTGGAAATGGTGAGGGGCAATTACCACATGGTTCCTTACAAAATAGGTCTATTCACACAAGATAGAGATGTTTGATACACCATGGCCACTGTAATCTTCAAATTATTGCAGGTCGTAATTCCGTTCAGGTACCTGTTTACAGAAGACATGCATTAGGTACTAACAGAGCCAAGATTGCCTGCTACTAGAAAATCATATATTAACAAAAGGAAAATATTTCTAGTTGGTGCCAACAACATAACCAGCACCCATTCAGAGCTAGTTTTTCTCTAGGTTTACAATATTTGTGTAGGTTTCTATCCTATGGCCTTTCTTTCTTCCCATTCATGGTTCATTATTGTTAAATAAATTTGTTAAAGTCAGACTGTAAAAATCATCTGGCATTTAAAAACAATGACAGTCAATAACAAACAGTAATGCAGGAAACTCAAGTATCTAATTTACAAATACTCTAATGTACATTAGGAGGCAAAAAACCATACACAAACTTGTACAGAATTTTGTCTAGTTTTATTGGTGAAACACATGACATTTTATATGTTTTACTATCAGCTTTTGCCCACCTCACTGACGTGGTCAGTGACAGGGTCTTTACATCATAGTAACTTATGAAAAGTGCTGAGTTGGTGTTTTTCAAAAATCTTTTCCCATGAGAATATTACAGCCTTGCAAGCACCTGGTCAGTCACAATGTCCTTCCGAGGATGTAGCCAATTCAAGGCTCTTAGATTAGTTCGAATACAATGGGTGCATGTCTTCTTTAATGCTTCTCTTTGTCTCTTTCTTGTTCACCAGCTGGACATTATCTTTGATAGTGCGCACAAGGCTATTCTTCTGGTGGAAGCAGGAAAAGATACACATGCACACAGATTCATTATTTTCTAACTTTGCAAAATAATCTTTCACTGACAGACATGAGCCAGGCCGAGCTGATCTCTGCCAAGGCCAAGTTTCTAGTCACACTGCAGCTTATGCTTCAAGCAATAATATGCAAGTTTATTTCTACTATTATTCTAGTAAAACAGAATTAAATGCATTACATATTATTCTATTTTTCAACCTTTGCTCTCCATATAGATTTGAGCACATTTATTCCTGTCTAAGGCACACATTTCTCTATATATCTGACCACACAACTTATATATGTCTGAATGTTTGAATACATATTTTCCTAAGCAGCATATATGTGAATATATATTTTCTAGGCAGCATATATGTGAATATATATTTTCTAGGCAGCATATATGTAAATATATATTTTTCTAACATTCTCCCTCCTGTTAATGCATTTCATTCTATTTGAAACATAAACAGTATCATTTCATTTCTTAGCCTTTTCCTTTCAAGGATTTTCAGCTAAGTAAGTCATTTGTTTTATATTTCAGATAGGCTTTCACTTGGTATCAACAAATTCAATTCCATGTCCTGGTACATAGTTTCAGTTACTGATATGTCAACTAGGTCTTTAACTAATTTTTTCACACAGGGTATGCCGCAGCAGACACATGCTCCAATTATGAGCAGCACTACACAAATTGCAATCAGAATATTCATAAGGACCGACCCCCACCCCCAAATAGATTCTGGAAAAAGTTCGTCAGTGGGTTTGGGCCTGGTTCTGCCATTGTTGACACCTGCTGTATTACCTCCAGGTGATCATTGATTTCGTGTTGGTTGTCTGGAATGTACGCACAGCATTCTTCTTTGATAAGCGCCAACGCATACCACCTCGCCGCTAGGGTGAAGTCGAGCCATTCGGTTCTGTACGACGACTGTTCTCATTGCATTCGTGTCATCAGTCACGAGTCGAACACCCGAAAGAGTGGCATTGCTCATTACTTGAGGAGTTTTGACAATTTCCTCAGTTCCCAAATCGATTTGACTGCTCCGTAGGCTGGGAATATCCCAGCCCAGGATATAACACTGTCACTCAAGTCCATATGAGTCAGTTTTTCTTTGTCCTTCACAGCCGAATGATCCTTCCAGCTTGCTTCAATCTTACCCACTGGATTAGCAGGTTTTCTGACTGTATTCTCGGCTTGCTGAGCTACATTTCTCACATTGCGATTTTACCCAGGGCAATTCTGCAGTATGTCTTATGGCTGGAACCAGATAACCCAAAAAACAACTGCCGGACCAATTCTCAGGTAACCATTTATAGGCCTTTTTCCCACAAACAAAATAACAGTTTTCTACTTTAGTACTGATGCGGGTTAACCCTGAATGAAACTTTTTTTATCTATAACAGATAATTGTCTATATATTTCAGGAGTTTTTGCACATCTCTCAATGTTGTTTTCATCAAGCTTAAGTATGAACCATAGTTCGTATACAACTAGTACCTTGGTCTACAGGTTTTATATAACATTTGTAAGACACAGTTATGTTACAGTTACTCCAACCAACCTGGAGTGTATCATTTTAACAAAGCAAACAATTCCTTTCTGAGTAACGTAAATATAATGCCACTTTATCTTGTGATCTCACAGTACCCGTGTCAAATAATAGGTTTTCCCAAGTTTCATTTATCCCCAGGGGGACAGCAGACATTAAAAGTCCTCCATATGCTGTGGGTATTGCAGTACAAACCCAGCAATTGAAACATTCATAGTCTCTACATAGACTCGTTTCATAGCCAGGTATGTGTTGAAGTTCGGGTGCCAGTCTATAGCCAGTCCATCATCACGTTTTATCAATTTCACTTCTGTAGTTATATGCAAGAAAAACCATAACAACAAAAAGGTCACTACAAACATGGTTAATAAATGTATGATCAGTAGGCCAGTGAACCAATGTCTTTGGGGTTGTTTCATTTTTATTCACTCTGCCTCTGGCCATCCTGTATCTGTGGTATGTCAGTTAAAAATGTTTGTCCAACTTAAATTCTTTGAGTGGTTTACAGTGTCAAATGAACCCAAGATGATCTCTCAGCAATTTTACTGCAGTAGGTGTTGCCAATAGTACCTGGTACGGACCTTCCCACTTTGGACTCACCCAGTTCTTTCTTTTGATGATTTTCAGCCAGATCCAGGACCCCGGGGTCAGCACGGCCTCGGTTTTGCTTCTTGTTTGTCTGAAAAGAGTTCAGCTGCAAAACAGTCTTATTTGTTAACAATTTCTTCATATAACTAGCTAATGAGCCATCGGCCTCCAGCTCTGCAGGCATGAGGGCTTTCCATTGTGGCACACAATATGCTCTTCCAAACACTACCTCAAAGGGGTCAAGCCCCTTACATTTGGAACAGTTCTCATGCTCAGCAGTGCTAAAGGCAGACAGCAAATCCAAGTCATTTGAGTCTCACTCATCAATTTTCTCAACTTATTTTTCAAAATTCCATTGTACCTCTCCACCAGTCCTGCTGACTGAGGGTGATAAGCACAATGGTTTTTCAAAGAAATCCCAAAAAATCTCCCAAGCTGATGTATTGTCTGGTTTACAAAATGTGTTCCATTGTCACTATAAATTCTTTCCGGTATGCCAAATCTAGGAATGATTTGTCTTACTAAGGCTTTTGCTACTGTTGCTGCATCCGGATTCCTGGTCGGAAAAGCTTCTACCCATTTTGAAAACATATCTATGATCACTAAACAGTATTTTTCCCTTCACATTGATTCAGTTCTATGAAATCCATACAAATAGTATGGAACGGATAGGGTGTCGGAAAGCTCCCTCGCTTGGTTTAAATGCTCCTGTGCATGATGTTTGCTACAAATATGACATGTTGCACAAAATTTTTGTGTATAATTCGTAACTGTATGTTTGGAAGGTCTTGTTAACTAACTGTACCATCCCCCCTGTTGAGACATGGCTCTGCCCATGACTCAACAAAGCTGCATATCTAAATAAATTAGATGGCAATATTGGCTTTTTCTCTTTGGAGATGTACAGTCCCTCTTCAAGGATTGCTCCTCGTTTTATCCACTTTTGCTTCTCTGCTTTTGTAGCTAATGTCTGCATTGTTTTTAACATTTCTAAATCTAGAGTCTCAGAATGTTGTAGTTCTTCATTTAAAAACACAGTTTCTAGGTCTGAGGCAACTTGCTTTGCAGCTGCATCAGCCCGAGCATTCCTTTGAAATTCTATCTTGTTGTTTGGTATGGGCTGCACATTTACAGATAGCTATTCTAGTGGGTAACTGAATAGAATCTAACAGGTTCAAAATCAATTGTGCATGATTAATTGGTTTGCCAGTAGATGTTATCATTCCCCTGTTCTTCCACTGTTGCGCAAAGACATGCACTGTAGAGAAAGCATACTGACTGTCAGTATATATGTTAACACATTTGTCTTTCGCTAGAGTGCAAGCATGTGTCAAAGCTATCAATTCTGCTGCTTGAGCTGACAGGTTATGTTGCAGGGGTTGTGCTTCTATGATTTCGTTATCAGTCACTACTGCATAACCCACTAGGTTCTTTCCTGTTGGACCTCGTCTACAGGACCCATCCACATAAAATGTCACCTCTGCATCAGCTAAAGGCACATCAGTAAGATCTTGTCTGGGTGTGGTTATTTGTTCCATTTCCTGTAGGCAACTGTGTGGTGTGCCATCTACAGGAATCGGAAGTAATGTCGATGGATTTAATGTCGTGCATCGCTCAATCGCCATGTGAGGTTGACTCAAAAGTATGGTCATACAAGAAAGATGTCTGGCAGGGGACAAAAATGCTATTTTTTCTTGCAGTAAAATTATTGCAACTGCATGAGGTACTCTCAACGTGAGAGGATGGAACAATACCACTGAGGCCGAAGCTTGCACTGCCATAGCTGCTGCAACAACTGCTTGTACACAGGGTGGCAATGATCGTGCCACCGGATCTAACTGTGATGAATAGTAAGCTATGGGGCGTTGCTTGCTGCCATGTTGTTGCGTCAATACTGACGCCATATATCCCTGCCTACAATCTACAGTCTGGAAAAATCTCTTATGGTAATTCGAAGCCCTAAAACTAACGATGAAACTATCAGTTGTTTTAGTCTGCAAAGGCTGCTTCTGCTTCCGGTGTCCAATGTAGTGTTTCTTGTGCTGCCATTGGTGTTTTAAATATTAAATCAGCCAATGGAGCCGTTTCTAAAGCATAATTCGGTATCCAACTTGACAAAATTAGTCGCTCCCAAGAAGGACATCATTTCCTTTGGTAGTTGGTCTAGGTGCTTGTAAGATTGCTGTTTTCCTATCTTCATCTAATGTTCTACCTTCTTTGGATATCACATATCCCAGGTATTTAACCTGTTCTTTCCAAAGTTGCAATTTATGTTTATTCACTTTATGTCCTTGCTCAGCTAGGAATTTCAACAATGCTATTGTGTCTTCCCTACATTGCTGCTGGGTAGGGGCTGCAAGCAAGATGTCATCTACATAAAGTAATACTTGACTGCCCCTGGTGGAGAAAACCCGCCAGGTTGCTAGCCATCTCTTGTGCGAATATTGTTGGACTTTCACTATATCCCTGTGGTAGTCGGGTATACCTTTTGCCCTGAAATGTGAATGCAAACCAATGCTGGCTGTCAGGGTGGATAGGTATTGAGAAAATGCATTGCTAATATCTACCACGGTGAAATATTTTGTTGCGGCTTCAAATCATTTAACAAGGTATGTGGGTCTGGCACCGTAGGTGCCCTTGGTATTACCGCATCATTTACAGCCTGTAAATCTTGTACCATCCGCCATTCTCCGCTTGCTTTTTAACAGGAAATAGAGGAGTATTACATGGTGAATCCAAGGATTCTACTAGTATCCCTTTCTTAAGTAATGCCATTATGATAGGTTTGATTCCCTGTTCTGCATCCTTGCTCAAAGGATATTGTCTTTTTCTTGGTCTAAAGGCCAATTTTGGTGTAATAACTACTGGCCCTGCTGTTCGAATAAGTCCTACATCCGATTTCCCTGTTGACCAAAGAACATCTGGTATTTCACTCAAAGCTTTTTCTTCTTCTTCTATCAAGAACGCCAATCAGCTGTCTTCACTCTGTTGTAAGTGTACAGCTGGGCGTGTTGCTAACCAATTTAGTTTCTGTTTCTGTACTCCTAAGTCCGATAACTCTAAGTCAGTTAGTTTCTCCCATTTCGTCACTTTGTCACCCAAGTCTACCCACCTAACATTCCTGTTTTTGGTTAGGCTAACATGCGTAGTTTATTGGATTTGTACAATTCCAAGAATTCCTGAGGTAATGAACAACTCACTACACTATTGCCCTCAGTGTCCCAGAATAAAGTCCGTAGTATTAGTCTATTTGGGATTCCTGAACAACTTTTGTTCATATTCTTTATCAGGCCCTGATGTGCTACAATAATATAGGGTACAATGTAACAAATGTTGTTGATCAACATCGAGGGGAAGCACCTTGCTGGTGGCTACATTCATCAGTTCCTTGGTCACTGCCCCTGGACCGGTTGTAACCAGGTCCTGGCTGTACCAATAATAGGCCTCACCCTCCGATCGTACTACAAAAGCATCAGTTTGTCTCTGTGCCTCCATACCATCCATGGTAGGGACTACTGCTATGCCAAAACGTTGCATAAGATCTCTTCCTAATAAGTTCATGGGGCATTTGGCAGAAAGTACTATTTTACTTCTCTGGGTTATACCCGAGACAGGGTCAGTTATTGCTATATCATGGGAAAGTGGTTCCCTGTACAGCTGTCCGTTTGCTGCTTTCACTAATATATAATCGGATGACTCAGAATGTTCCGCTAACTTTGAAGGGTGTATCAAAGTTCGTGATGCTCCTGAATCACACAAAAATTTGACTTCTCTCCCTTCCACCAGAAGTGTAACTTCCGGTTTAGTGTCTGCTAAATAGAGCTCCAAGCTCAGTAGTGCCAAGTCCAAAACTTCACTTTCCCCAACTTCTACATCCGTTGCATATCATTTGTTTCTTCTAAGGTATTTACATTATTCCCTGCTCATTAGTCTCTCCTAATGACTGCCGAGCAGTATAACTGCCATCTAGTCAATCCTCATCATCCTTATCCTTTTTTTCCACAGGTGCCTTGCTCCTGCAATCCCTTGCTAAATGTCCCTTCTTACCGCAATTGAAGCACTCACCTCTTTTTTTCCTGTCCTCATAAAACTCTGAGTTTCTGTCAGAACGTTTGTTACCCTGAGCATTTTGCTTACCCTTTTGGCTGTTTGTACTACAAAACTTCCGCACCGCCTTCAGCTGTGAAGACCTGCTTTCTTTTCTTTTACTGTTAAAATGTTTTTCGGCATGCCTAGCATACTCTAACAAGGCTTGGAGCCTACTGCTCGGTGATCTATCATATGCTTCGATGAAGCTATTGATAGGGGCAATACAACCTTTAAAAATGCATTCTTCAACTGCTGTTCATATGGGCTATCATTTTTGATTTTCAGGAATAGTCATACCACTATGATTATTGAAACATTCTAATAATCTACCATAGTATCCTACTGTTTCATTATCTTGTTGTACGCATTGGTTAATACAAGTCCAATCTGCCCTAGGTTTCCATTTTTCAGTAATGCGGTCTGTAAGACCCTTCAATCTAGCATCTAGTTCTGCGTCACTATGTGGGAGTGGCCTGAGTTGCGCCACGGGCATTCCAGGCACCACAAATCATATGCCAGTCGGACCCAAAATTTGTCTAACTACTCTTTCTACCTCTTCCCCATTCAGGTGATAACTCAATCTCATACCTTGTAAATCTTGTAAAATTTCTCAAAGTTAATTTTGGATGGGGAATTCCTCTGTAGCTTTCGGATGTCTTCCGGTGTCCACGGTCTATACACTAAGAGAGTTGAGGCCTGGCCCTCCTGTCCTGCCTGTGGGTTTGGTACTTCAATTAATGGACAGATTTCCTCACTCTCATCTAATGAATTTCCGCTCGGTTGAACATCTATAAATGTTTGACGGGTTCGGGATCTAGTTCCGATAGGTTCTCTTACAAATGGTTGTCTTAATACCCCTGTTGTCTCCGGATAACGTGGGGGGGGGTCCAGCCCGCCCTCCCGCTTCATATTCTAAGTAAGGCATCGGAGGAGGTGGTAGGGGAGGGACCGATGCTACTACTGTATTATTATCCTCTTTGTCTAAAAATAATGCTTTTGCATTTTTATTTTTCTGTTCCCTTCGGTTCACTTCCTCAATCCACCTATGTGCTTGAGGAACGCCCAACTGTTGTTGTTTTTTTGCCTGACCTTCTGCGTCAGATTTTAACTGTTTCAAAAGTTTTACTAATGATATTTTATCTAATTTACCATCAAAGTCATACTTATTAACCCATTTTGAAAAATGTCTCACATTATCTGCTCTTTGCAATTGCATATACTTTGCGTCTTCTGTTAGGGGCGGGTCACGTGACCCTTTAGTGCATTCATTTCCCATGTCTCTTAAAAAAGAACTGTTACGTAACCCTTTCTCTTGTACCACGTGGTATCTTATTCCCCATATCCACAGTAGTGTCTAGAATAACTGTTTTACTTTGCTTTGTTTACTTCCTGATCTATGACTCAAGATACAATACTTCGACTACCTCTCTCCCTGCTATCACAAACCTTAGCAATAGCACAGTGTAACCTGGTCCCTGATCTAAAACAAAAACAAAGAGAGGAATTCTGCTTACCCGAGCCTCCCGCTTACTGTTATGCTTCTTTTAGGATCCAGTTTTCCGCGCCACAGATCAGACAAGTGGACAGCCTCTTTGATACGACAATTCAGTCGGAGGTCTTTCCTTCTTCTGCAGGTTTCGTGCCACCTATATGCTCTGACCTGCAGCTTACCAAGGAATTCGCACGATTAGGACCAAAATGTTAAATAAATTTGTTAAAGTCAGACTGTAAAAATCATCTGGCATTTAAAAACAATGACAGTCAATAACAAACAGTAATGCAGGAAACTCAAGTATCTAATTTACAAATACTCTAATGTACATTAGGAGGCAAAACCATACACAAACTTGTACAGAATTTTGTCTAGTTTTATTGGTGAAACACATGACATTTTATATGTTTTACTATCAGCTTTTGCCCACCTCACTGACGTGGTCAGTGACAGGGTCTTTACATCATAGTAACTTATGAAAAAGTGCTGAGTTGGTGTTTTTCAAAAATCTTTTTCCCATGAGAATATTACAGCCTTGCAAGCACCTGGTCAGTCACAATGTCCTTCCGAGGATGTAGCCAATTCAAGGCTCTTAGATTAGTTCGAATACAATGGGTGCATGTCTTCTTTAATGCTTCTCTTTGTCTCTTTCTTGTTCACCAGCTGGACATTATCTTTGATAGTGCGCACAAGGCTATTCTTCTGGTGGAAGCAGGAAAAGATACACATGCACACAGATTCATTATTTTCTAACTTTGCAAAATAATCTTTCACTGACAGACATGAGCCAGGCCGAGCTGATCTCTGCCAAGGCCAAGTTTCTAGTCACACTGCAGCTTATGCTTCAAGCAATAATATGCAGTTTATTTCTACTATTATTCTAGTAAAACAGAATTAAATGCATTACATATTATTCTATTTTTCAACCTTTGCTCTCCATATAGATTTGAGCACATTTATTCCTGTCTAAGGCACACATTTCTCTATATATCTGACCACACAACTTATATATGTCTGAATGTTTGAATACATATTTTCCTAAGCAGCATATATGTGAATATATATTTTTCTAGGCAGCATATATGTGAATATATATTTTCCTAGGCAGCATATATGTAAATATATATTTTTCTAACAATTATCAACTATTTCAGCATGTTTACCCATGAATCCTCCTCTTTCAATGTATTCTTGTATCAAAATACTTTTGGAAGTGGTTTTATATAAATGGCCTGCAAGAAAGATGGTGGATCCTCCTTGGGATCTTAATTTCATGTTAGAGAAGCTAACAATTACTCCATTTGAACCAGCTAACCTATCTGACTTGAGGTTCTCAACATGGAAAATAGTTTTACTGATTACTCTGACCTCTGCAAGAAGGGTATCTGAGTTGCAAATTCTTATGGTGATTTAACCATATCTCATTTTCCCAGAGACAGGATTTCTTTAAAAACATTCCTGTTACACCTAGAATAGTATCTGAGTTTACTTTAAGCCAAACTATCCCTCTCCCTGTTTTCTTTCCTGAGTTTAAAAATGAGGGAGAAATGAGACTCCATACCTTGGATTTCCACAGACAACTCGGGTACTATCTTGACAGAACTAAATCTTTCAGAGCTTCAGCTAAATTGTTCATTTCTTGTGAAGGTAAGTAGAGGGAACAGCCTTTGTCAAAACAGACTATTTCCAAATGGTTGTCTAAGGCTATTACCTTTTGTTATACTCACCATGACAAAACTATTCCAGGCAGGGTCAAGGCCCACTCTACAAGGGCCTTGAATTCATCTACGGCTTTTTGGAAAGGGATAGATTCTAGAAGTATTCTAGATGAAGCAGCTTGGTTCTGTGTACATGCATTTACAAGACATTAGAAGCTTGATTCCTTCTCTAGGTCTATATCAGGCTTTGCTAGGACCATTCAGCAGGGGTTCTGGACCCTTTTCCTTCTACCTCCCAAATGAAGTAAGCTAGGGTAATCTACTCATAGATATAGGGCTACTGCAGCAGTGATCAATATGATGAACATAGTACAGTTGTAAAAGTAAACTTATCATAACAGTAGATGTTCGAATTATCACTGCTGCAGTAGCTGATGCCTCCCTCCACCCCCTTGTTTTTCAATGTGTTGCTTATGCCAGGGTGTGGACATTTATTTTTCTTGTTCCTATCATTGCCCTTTCAGGGCTCAGCCTCCCTCTGTCTGTTGGCATGAAAGCTGTGAAGGGCTTGGCACCAAAAACTGTCGTTTTAATTAGCTCAGCTTCAGCTGACTGACAGTTTGTGTGTGTGGATAGTGCCCTGAAGTTTTGCAAGCAGGCTGGCTGTTATATCCATAACAGAATATGTATTATTCCTCCTATATCCCTAAGCACAGCCTACGTAGCTCTGACCAACACTTGCTGCATATTTCAAAACCCAACAAATACATTGGTAAAATACTTTACAGCCACGCTGTCACCTCTGCCTGGAACAAACTTCCTGTCCAACCACGCTCACTTGACAATACCCACAGCTTTAAAATAGCATTAAAGCAATTCCTGCAGTCCTCCTGTATCTGCTCCTGTAATGACCCCACCTGAACATCATTCCTCCTTGGCTCTACCATAATCAATAAGGTCCCCCCTCTCTCTTGTGCCTAACTTGCTGAGTAACTTTTTGGCTGGGCTTGTATAGGCCCCAGGGCCGATAGCCTAGTACCTACCTATGAACCTATAACTTAACTTTCTGATCACACTTCCTTCTCCACTAACTGCCCTCCTGCCAGTCACCTAACTCAGCTACTCCTCTAGACTTTCCTAGTCCCATAATTACTTCACATTTATTGTCGTGACCCCTTGTCTTCATAATTAGTACATTACCATTCCTACTGAATGTACTTGCATGTCTCTTACTTTGTCTTGATTTATTAGTTTATAGCTATGTATAATGACTGTGTATAATGCCTAAACATACCTTCCTCTATTGCTGAATTTTTCATTGTATTATGAAATTTTCCACTGTATTGCAAACTTTGTATTTGGAGCTTTTCTCCTCAGGTCTCTGCTGAAAAAGGGCATCCTGCCCAGTCAGACTAACCCGGTTAAAAATGTCAAATAAACAGATAATTAATAAAATAAAATATAACCTATATACCTAAGGCTAATGGGCCAGTCATCATTTTGATTATCTACTGTTATGGTAAGTTTACTTACTCAAGTTTGCTATGAGCCCCATTTGGGGACCCATTTTTCTCTATTTTTATTATTGGATTTATTATATAATTATTATTATATATTCTTCTTCTTATTATTTATATATTCTGATTGTAGCAGTGCTTATTTGGCTTAGATCTTTCGCAAATACTTGTTTTTACTGTTTCTGAGAAAACTTTCAGTAGATAGAAATCCATCATTTTAGAAAAACTATCTTAATAACTAAGCTTTCCTAATGTGACTAGAGAATACTGTTCCTGATGTAAAACTTTCAGTATTTCTCACAGAAGTATAGTGTTTATATGTGCTGTTAGATCCTACAGGCTGTTTCATGCAATCTGAACTGCAGAGTAATCATGCTTCTATTTACTGTTGTTACGATGCTTTAGTTTTATCTTTTGTGTGTGTGTGTGTGTGTGTGTGTGTGTGTGTGTGTGTGTGTGTGTGTGTGTGTGTGTGTGTGTGTGTGTGTGTGTGTGTGTATGTGTGTGTGTGTGTGTATATATATATATATATATATATATGTATATACATATATGCATAAAATATATATAGATGTGTGTACATATATATATATATATATATATATATATATATATATATATATATAAATATATATATATATATATATATATATATATATAGATGTGTACACACACACATATATATATATATATATGTGTGTGTGTGTGTGTGTGTGTGTGTGTGTGTGTGTGTAAGTATATATATATATATATATATATATATATATATATAAAACACACATATATACATAAATGTATATACAAATATCTATATGTGTAAATATATATATATATATATATATATATATATATATATATATATATATATATATATATATATATATATATATATATATATATATATACCATTCTATATGAATGTGTCTTTCGGCTTTTCCCGGTTAGGGGTTGCCACAGCGGAACTCCGGTCCGCTAATGATTGGCAGTTGATTTTTATGTACCGGCTTGCCAGGCCTGACGCACAACCTTCAATGAAGCTATGCCCACTCACGCATGTCTCCGCGTAGAAGACGCTCTAGCTAAGAGCTACCGCAGCACCACCACCACGGGATCTATATATATATATATATATATATATATATATATATATATATATATATATATATATATATATATATATATATATATATATATATATATATATATATCTATGTAAGCCAGTATTCCACATGCGGTCAAACCTGACAGCTGTAGTGCTCCATGTGTGCTCTAAACTGTAGCAACTTCTTGCTACATTTTAGCAAAGAGTTTTCTACAGCTTAAAAAGTTTTTTATTAACTAAAACCTGAATACAGGCAAGGTATAAACTGTAGCAACTGTTTTGTGACATTTGCAGCAAGTGGTCTGCTACAGTTTAAAAATACTTTTTTTTTTACCTAAAACATGAGTGCTGTAGCACTCCATGCAGGCAGGCTATAAACTGTAGCAACTGTTAGCTACATTTGTAGCAAGCAGATTGCTATACTTCAAAAAAATATTTTTTCTTCACTAAAGCATGAGTGCTGAAGCACAGGTTTTTGAAGACAATTTGTATAAAGGTCACACTTAAAGGAATCCAATGGCTTATAAAGGTCTTTTTTACTTTCTACACTACATTTATGTGTCAATTTTTTACTGAAAATTGATTGTGATAGTAAAGGTGGATATTAGAATTTTAATTATGAATTTTATACTACTGCTCCTGGTTTGACCAAACCATTAACACAGATACTGAGGCTATTAAATGCCCAATAATTCTTTAAGGATTCTCAGGCTTGGAACTGACATTTATAACCCCTACAGCTCCGGCTCTAGGTTCTTCCTTTACGTTTTGAGCCTGGCAATAATTCCTCTGTTCTCTGCAAGGCTTATTATAATTTGTCTAACTATAGGGTACGTCTGGTTTATAAATTGTGCAAATAACTAGATAAATGAAGCTAACAGAATGGGAAGATGCCTAGAAGACATTTGGACTGCAAGCTAGAGACTGCCTTACCTATCAGGAATTGATATCAGAGTATAGGCAAGGAGAAAGAGATAGGTGATCCTAAGTGAAAGACCTGCTGTGGTAGAATTTTTAGTTAAATCTAGAATAGAAGCTGCTGTTAAAAAATAAATAATTGGTAGGGTATATAAAACCCATCCATCCACAACCCCTTTTTCCCATTTTTACACATGGGGGGGGGGGGTTACAGTTCAACAATGAGAATCATCTAGAACCAAGGTGGTATATAAAATTTTGCAAGATAACTATAGGAATCAAGGCAGTGGAGGTTAGAAAAGGTTGGAAAGAGAGATTATATAACAGATTTAGAAGGGAACAATGGGAGTATATATATATATATATATATATATATATATATATATATATGTGTGTGTGTGTGTGTGTGTGTGTGTGTGTGTGTGTATGTGTGTGTGTGTGTGTGTGTGTGTGTGTGTGTGTGTGCATATATATATATATATATATATACAGATAGATATGTACACACGCACACACACACACACACTATATATATATATATATATATATATATATATATATATATATATATATATATATATATATATATATATATATATATATATATATACAGATTATATATATATATATATATATATATATATATATATATATAGACAGATATATATATATATATATCTGAGGAACCTTGACGATTGAATGGGAGATAGAAAATTCACTCTGGCGATCACAACAATAGCCCTGTTAGACAGGGGTCCAGGAAAGTAAATATTTGTGGGAAGCAATAGCCAGGGAATTGTTATGGCTAGGCTTATATAGGCCCTAGTGCCGACAGCCTTGTACATACCTATGAACATATATATATATATATATATATATATATATATATATATATATATATATATATATATATATATATATATATATATATATATAGTTCCTAAGTATTCAAAAAAGTCTAGAAGATTTTGTATTTTTGCTTGGAAGGGTTTGCAAATGTATTTTTAAACCCCCAACAGACTGCAAAGAATTTTTTCTTTGGCAAATGATGGAGGTGTGATGGTGAAGAAAGAGGTAACTAGGACATATGTTTTGGGAGTGTAATGAGATGGCAGACTTTAAAACTTCCCCTGCAGAGTACTCTGTCAGAAATATTGGGTAAGCAAATCTATGTAATTAAGGAAATTATTTTTTGAGCTGGGATACATGAATGGAATTGCCTGCATGTAGTAAGGCCTTCAGTTTAATTCTACTGGCAGCCAAAAAAGCAATGTCTAGAAAATGGAAATTGAAGTCTAATCTAACTGTATTTGAAATATTGACTATTGTAACAGAGCTAAAAGAACTGGAAGAGGGATGTTTAGAAATGGGTAGGAGCAAATTACGTAAGAAAGAATGGAATTTGTGGGAACAGCATGAACAGAATAATGTTTTGGAGGAGGAATGAGATTTAAGGGAAGGCAGGGATTGATCATTTTATATAATGTTGGAATGATGATAATTATACAAAAGAATATATGTGATGTATAATGTTTGTAACTGGGAACATGTTTATATGGTTTGATATCTTTTATATAAATGTATGTTTCCTATGTCTTAACTGGTAATTCACTAAAGATGTTTAAAATGAATGGTGTGCTTGGTAACATAATCAGAACTTCTCTGATGATTCAAAACCACACTTTTGAATGCACCTACAAGTTCTGAATTGGTGTTTGGGCCCCCTTTTACACAGATACTCAAACAGTGGGATGATAGAGGTAAATTAATGCATGGAGTATCTAGGTTGTTTTATATACCCAAGGTCTCTCCAAACAAGGCATCTTCCTTCAAGTGGCAGAAAAAAACACAAATCTCAGCCAAGCAAAAGTCAGGAATCCAAAAGGAAATGGCAGGAAGATAAGTTTTCGAAACTGAACATAACGGGTTCCTTTCTGAAAAAGGATCAACCCCTCTCAAAGAAATGACTGTGCTGAGTCACGGAGCACCCCTATCCCCACTCTCGTGCCCTTCCCTCTCTTCCTGTTTCCTCCAAACTTTCTTTCAGCCCTGCAGCCTGAAGCAAATAGTCTATGACAAATGGGTCCTGATAATAATTTGGAGAGAATACATGTGACAGTGTTACATAAAGGCAAAGGATTTTACTCCAGAATATTTTTGGTATCAAAAAAGGAGCACTCCTGGAGACCCATCTCATATTTGTCCTTTTGAAACACCTTTGTAAAAATTCCAAAGCTCCAGAATTCATAAGGCTAACCATACAGTGATTTCTAGCATTACTTCCAGACCACTGTTTCATGGTGACTCTGGATCTCAGGAATACTTATCATATTCATATTGCTCCCAGTTTAAGGATTTTTTTTGAGATTTGCTCTATCTGTCTGTCTTACATTATTAGTTTTCTGCATTACCCATTGGGCTATCTGCTGCACCTCAAGTGTATACAAAGTCTCTGACCCCAGTGGTTTCTTATTGCAGGACCCTAGGCGTCGATATTGTCCTTATTTAGATTATTTGATTTGTGTAGATTCTGTATCCAGGTGCTTGGAGTCCTTAGACAAAGTGGCATCACTCCTTTCGCACTTGTGCTTCAGATTGTACCCTCAAAAGTCCTTCCTCATATCCTTTCAACTAAGTGTTGTCATGGGATGTAGGATAGGCACAGTAAAAAGGATAGCCTTCCTGACAGAAGACAAATTTCTGACTGATCAGGGCATTTTCTGGGATTTCTCTCTGTCAGACTTGGCCTCAGCAAGAGAGTTCCTGAAAATGTTAGGCTTCATAGCGTCGGTGATCCTCATCATGTTTCTAGCAAGACTATTCATGAGAAAATTTCATTTGTACTTGCAGAATTGTTGAACCCAGCACTTTCAACTCTTGGATTTCCAGGTATGAGTACTGGGATTTGTTAAACAGAAACTGCAATGATAGAGGGATAAACTATCTGTGAGTCCTTTTTTCTTTAGACCCCAGTCCAATCTGTCTAGACTGACTCTTCAGATTTTGCATGGGGAGCAGTGTCCACAGGATTCAAGTGCAAGGCTTGTGGAAGGTTCAGGACATGCCAAAGTATATAAATGTAAACAAGATATTTGCAGTGATTAGTAACTTAAAAATTATTCACCAGTTATGGACTCCAGGTCCTCCTCCAGTGGTCGCAGACCACACTATTGTGATGTGGTACCTGAACAAGCAAGGGGAGTACAAGGTCATACCCTCTTTGCCAGCTGGCAGTGATGGTGTGCAGACTGGCTGTAGAGAATTCTCTGACTCTTCAGGCCTTGTACATTCTGTCAGAACAAACAGTGGCAGGCAGACAAAGAGTTCATTTACAGACCCTCATGAGTGGAAGATCCATGTAGAGGTCTTCCAGGACTTGTTCCAGATGTGGGGAACACCTCCACATTTGTTTACCTCCTTTCCAAACAAACAAGTAAAAAAATTTTGAACAAGACATACTTTCAGCCTTACCTGGCAAAGATATGCTGTGTCATTCCCATAGTCAGCAATGTTTCTGTATGCATTTCCACCCTTTCCAATGATTCACAAGATACTTCAAAAAATTCAAAACAAATTACCAGAGATCCTTTTGGTAACTTCCTTTTGGCCCAGGCAAAGTTGGTTCTCCCTTTTAATGGAATTGGCCAAGGGCAATTACCACAAGATTCTTCACAGACTGGATCTGCCCACACAGCATCAGGGGCAAATGGTACACCCCAACTTAAGAGAAATTGCAACCAACAGCCTGGATGATTATATTTTGATACAATTTAAACATTTGTTTCTTCCTTTTTTTAATTTCTCCAAATCTTTTGGGTTTCTTACACCATAACAGGAATGGGTCTCATTCCTAAGTCAAAGTATGATTAAAGTTCATGAAATTAGTATGGTTTTACTCTTTGATGTCAGCTAAAAGTATTCTTTCTACCACCCAATATGTGCCCAGTAATGACTCTTTCTGCAGTTCGTACAGAATTTCATGTATTGGTAATGTATTTAAATAGGATTGTAGACTCTTTTTTTATACGACCCGTTGCTCCTACTACTGTTGAAACTATCATAGGTTCATAGGTTCATAGGTTCATACTAGGCTATCTGCCCTAGGGCATTTATAAGCCTAGCCAGAGTATGTTTGGCTTTCGCCACCCATTTTAAATTAATTTTGCTATGCCCTTTTTCGAGGTTAGTATACTGTGCCTCTGTCTAACAGTGACACAGAAGTGATACCCGGGGTAAACCTACAATCTCCCATCCACTCATCAAGATTCCTCTTGAAGAGAGTCAATGAGGGACTCTGCCTAACCTGGACTGGGATTTTATTCCATAGTGAAGGGAGCCTCTGGGTTATGAATCTGTCCCTCCAGCATGTCCTATTTATTTCAGTGCTGAGGTTCAAGTCTCTCGAGCGTGTAGCTCGATGGGATTTGGATTTTTGAGGTGCAGCATGTCCCTTAATTCCGGGTTGGACATGGCCTTATACGTCAGGCACAGGTCACCTCTGAGCAGGCGGTATGCCACTGAGTAGAGCTGGAGTTTCTTTAACCGGGCAGCATATGGCATCTGTTTGAGCCCTTTGATCCTCTTGGTGAGGTACTTTTGGGGTCTTTCCAGTTGCTGCAGGTGTTTGGTAAGGTACATCCCAAAAGGGGCATTGTACTCGATTATGGGCCTGATGAGGGATGAGTAAAGAGGCACGATGACCTCCCTAATCTAGATGTGAATCCCTTCATGATTAGGTGGGCTATATAAAATGTTTTTCTAACCACTTTGGCCACATGGTTGTCAAATGAGAGATTGCTATCAACTTGGGTCCCCAGGTCCCTAATTACTTCTTCTGTACTTAATGGATTACCACCTATGTGGCAATTTGTGGGCACTTTGTTTTTGCCAAAGGGATGACTATACACTTTTGGCGTTTAGCTTGAGGCCATGGCTCTGGCACCAGTTGTCTGTTTCTATGAAGCCCTTTTGGAGGATGCTTGTGTCGGCTGGAGAGTCGATTATGGCACCCAGTTTGCAGTCATCTGCAAACTTGGTCAGCCACAGTCCTTCCATGTTGGCCTGTACCTCCGAGAAATATATACCAAACAAGAGAGGTCCCAGGACTGAGCCTTGTGGGACGCCACTTGTAACTGGTTTGGAGTCTGACATGGCTCCAGCAATTCTAACCATGTGGGTTCTGTCCTTGAGCCAGTTTGCAACCAATCTAGTGACATAGGGGTTTATATTTAAGCTGGTGAGCTTATCTATAATGCCTGAGTGGGGTATTGTATCGAAGGCTTTTGCGAGGTCCAGATAGGCTGTGTGGACCACCTTCCCTTCATCAATGGCCTTGGTGACTGTTTCAAAGAAGTCAACCAGGTTTAAGAGGCAGGATCTGCCCTTAACAAAGCCAAATTGGGTAGGATCCAGTGTCTGTAGGTCCCCAATATCTTTATTTATGAGGTCCATGATGATCCTTTCCATAGCTTTGCAGACCAAGCTAGTCAGGCTTATGGGGTGATAGTTTCCAGGGTCCGTTGAGGCACCACCTTTGTGGAGAGGGACCACTGTTGCTGTACGCCACTCTTTGGGTACATATCCTGTAGTAAGGGTGAGACTGAACAATAGTTTTATGTTTGGGTTTAGCTCTTCTTGGAGTTCATGTAGGACGCAGCCTGGGACACCGTCTGGTCCCATTTATGCTGTGTTTTTTGCTTTGGAGAGGGTGGCTCCCACCTGAGCATCTGAGATGTTAGGGGGGCAGCACTCTGCTGGGATAGATATTTGCCCTTTTGGTGGGGGAGCGAGAAGTTTGCGCTGAACCTGTCAGCTAGGATGTTGGCAATGTCTGTGGGATCAGTGTATTTTTTGTCATTTTGGACTAATTCTGAGCATATCTGGGAATTCCCACCCAGGTTCCTAACATAACTAAAGAAAGCCTTGTGATTATCCTTAATGTCCTGTGCAATTTTTCTCTCGAAGCTGGCCTTTGACGATTTTATGAGTGCCCTTAGTTTTTTGCTAATACTGATCAGAGATGCCTTCCCTTTTGGGATTTTGCTCTATCATGTAGTAGCTTCCTCCTTCTATTGTATAGTTTGTTTATGGCTGGGGTCCACCAGACAGGTCATCTGCCTTTGGAGGATTGGGTCTTGGTTTTATTTGGGATTGCATGATCCATGCATTCCTGAAGGTGTTCATAGAATGCATTTATAAAGGATTCTGCGGTCTGGGCCGTATTTTCCACAGGCCCGGGGCTTTGAAGGATTCCACCTCGGTTTTGAGGAGTGTGAAATTTGCTTTAGAGAAGTTTTTCACTGTGGTTTTCTGGGCAGGGGTGGGGTCGGGATGTGAATATCCAGTGAGATCAGTTTATGGTCTGATCTTACCAGTGAGGGATACACTTCTGGTCTGGAGCATAGAGTCCCCATGTTGGTGATGATCAGGTCCAGTATGTTTTCCCCTCTTGTGGGAGTGGTAACAAGTTGTTCCATAGCATTTGAGTTTATGAATTCTAGGAACCTTTGGGCAAGGGTGTTGGAGCTAGAGTAATGCTCCCAATCTATGTTTGGGTAGTTGAAGTCGCCCAATATAATGGTGTTCGGAGAGACCTTCATATTTTCCAGTGTTCTCAGGAAGGCCGAGTGGGGTTCCTGGGTTTGGGAGGGTGGTCTGTAGCAGGCTATAAACTGGAAGGCAGTTTTACCCACTGTTAGTTGCACATGGATAGTCTCTGATGCTTCGTGCTTTGCCACCAACCTGGAGGTGTGGGTATCTTTGATGAATATCGATACTCCCCTCCTTTTGTGGTTTGGTCCAAGTTTTGGGGCGAAAAGCATGGTATGAGGTATAACCTGGTAGTGCTGGGGTGCTCTCGGGAGTCCTGAACCAGGTTTCTGTTACTGCACAGATATCGATGTTCTCCATGCTAAGGAGAGTTTGAGTGCGTGCATCTTGAGGTTTAGACTTCTAGCGTTGAGTAGCATTACTCTTAGTTTCTTATCCCTTGTTATACCTATGGAGGTGGGTTTGTCTTTTGAGCCTTGCCTAAAAAAGGCACTATGGGGTAGCAAGAGCCTTTGCCAATATCCGAAAGCCCAGGGGTGACAGGTGCAAGCCGTCCCTAGCAAAGCATCATGGCTTGTCGTGCATATCATCCCAAGCTGACAGGCATTGGATCCCCTTTGAATGACACCAATACTTAAGCCAATTGTTGAAATTGATCATCTTGTCTTCATATTGTGGCATCATTCTTGGTGAGGGTAAGATGCTACTCAAGGTCAGGGTCATACCAGCCTGGGCTACATGCTCAGAGAGCTCCTCTATGTCTCTTTTCATGTAGTCCAGGGAGGTACGTCTCAGGTCATTCACACCAGCATGGACAATGACTGAGTCATATTTGTACTTGCCTTGGAGTGACCTGAGTGCTTGTGTTATGTGGCGGATCCTAGCGCCAGACAGGCTGCTCACCATGACCTTCTCCTTGTTCAGCCTGGTGAGCGGGACGTCAGTGTGCCTGACGATAGAGTCACCTATTACAAGTGTATCAGGTGTGTTGTTTAGCCTTTAGGGCTGTGACTGTTCGGCACACTGGCTTTGTGAGATATGTGTTGCACGTGTTTTGTTTTGGGGTAGCGGTTGCTTGGGTGTCTGCTTTGGAGGTCTCTGCTGCTTAGGCAGATCTTTATTTAGAGCCTCCGAGTATGTTTTTGTGTGATTATGTGTTTGGTTTGCTGTTGTGGTAGGTCTATGTGAGACTGGAATTGTAGTGAGTGTGGTTTCCTTCTCCTCCTGACTGGTTATGCCAGTACTGAGTTGAGGGAGCTTAGCCTCCAGTTTGGCTATATGGTTGCATCTCTCACATGTGTTGGAATTTGTTGGGAGGAGGAGAGGGTTGTCTGTGTACATGAGGCAGTTGTAACATTGCCTCAAGATTCCCATATTCACCAGCTGGACCAGAGAGGAGATTGACAACTGACCTTTGGACATGCTAGAATAATATTGGGAATTCCTTTATAATTGAAAACAAGGGCCAATGGGGAGCGAGGGTGTAGTGCTTTTAATTTTTAGTGCTGACTTATAATTGCTTTAGTGAGCAAGTGCCAGGTAACAAGTGCAATGTGTTACAGGTAACTTAAATGCAAAAACAACAAACAGTAACTTTCTTTCAAGCGAAGCAAGGAAATAAGTACAGTAAGCAATGCAGATATCACTAGGGATCCACAGAAGTGCTGAGAAGCCGCGTTTTAGGTGGAATTAGCGTTCCAGGAAATAACAAGCATACAAACAAAGCTAGATTCAGCAGGCCTGGATCTAGTCTATGCTACAGCAAACAAGGTGTACCAATTTCAGTAAGATACAGTTCAAATATTCAGGCACTATAAACCTTTAACCAGAAATTCCCAGCTCAGAAGGGCAGAGTCCAGCCTCTCCTCCCACAAGAGTGCAGACCACAAACCTTCTTAATGTAAAATAACTGGCCTGAAGCCCAAGTGCTTAAACCAGAGCTAATACACTTTAAGAATAACAGACACTGAGCTCTCAATCAGCAGTTCCCAACTTATAAGATATTTATATCTGGGTATCTTTCCTCCACATTGCTCTCGTTTCTGCTTGCAAATCCTGATATTTCATGACTTTGTGTCTCTCTGTATGTAGGACACTGTAGTCACTGGGTGTGGCGATTTCAATGATCAATGCTACCTTTGACTTCTTTTCCTGGGACACCATATCTGATTTTCTAGCATCTATCTTTTGAACTGTTGGCAATGAGTGATCCTATGTGATGTAGACTTCATCATTTTCTATGATGCCTTGTGGCTCATATTTCCAATGTTTTCAGTCGCTTCAGTACCATAATGTTTGCACAATCACCAGTGCAAGAGTCTCACCATATTATTATACCTTTCAGTATACAGTCCTTCTGCCATTAATATGTTGCATCCAGCAATGAGGTGTGCAACTGTTTCCAATTCTGTTTTACAAAACCTACATTTGTCTGTTTCTCCTACATGTTCAATGGACTTTGTAAACCGACGTGTACGTAGCCCACTGTCTTGGAATGTCATTATTAACCTTTCATCTCTTGGTTTAAATTCGCCTCTCCTTAACCATTTCTGTGTTCATTCCTAATCAACATGAGGTTCTTCGAGAAGTTTTCTATACTTGCAACTATATTTATGCTTTTTCCACATTTCTTGCCTTCTCATCTGGTCCTTCACCTTATATTCTTTCTTTTGTTTTTTGGCAGATTCAGTTGCTGCCTGATTTTTATCTACTTGTGGTTTGATTTCCATTCCTGCTTGATGGCGATATGCTTCTGCTAACCTAAGCAGGGAAGTCATATTATATTTATTCACCTCATGTTTCAAAACTTTCAATATGTTTGGGTCTTGTGAGGTCAGCAGATATGTGTGGAGTCCCATGATTGCAGATCTATACATATCCGCAATTTCAAGGAGGCCCATCCCTCCTTCAGAACGGGGAATATATAATTTTGGTATGCACTGACTTTTATAAATCATTTGATGAGCATGAAGTATCCTTCTTGTTTTCCTGTCTAATCTATGCAGCATGTTTTTGGGCCAGTCAATCACCATACATCTGTAAGTTAGGACAGGAAGAGCTTATTGGTTTATAACTTGGATTTTGTTCCTAGATGTCAAAGCTGTTTTCAGGATTAATTGAAGTCTTCTGAAGTACTCCTTACTAAGTTTTATTTGCATTTATTCATGTTTTATTGCTGATCCGTCATCAATTCCCAGATATTTGTACACTCCCTCTTGCTCAAGTTCCTTTTGCCCCATGAAGATGTGCAGCATGTATTTAAGGAGGCAAGAAAACCTGCAGCTGGAAACTCTGACATTTACAAGTGGAAGAGGTTTTCTAGGTGGTGCCTAGCCAATATCCCACTGTTAGAAATATTTGTGTGAACTACTTAGAGATGGTTTGTCATATGCTTGTATCCAAGTGCATCTTGTGATCATCTCAACTTGTCTGCCTATGGATCCCCCTCTTTCTTCTCTTTTTGTGGTCAAACAGTTTATGAAAGGAGTGTTGCACGAGACCCCTCAAAAGCAAATTTCACCTTCCCCCTGGGATCTCAACTTTGTTCTTGAAAAATGTACCTTACCTCCTTTTCAGAGTTTTTCTCAGGCTGATTTACAGTTCATTACTTGGAAGAATTTTATACTTATTGCTCTGACATCTGCAAGGTGAGTCTCCATGTTGCAGCTTTCATGGTGGGCCAACTCTATTTGATTTTTCACAAGGACAGGCCTATATTGCTCACTAATCCATCAGTCATGCCTAAAGTTATTTCTGAATTTACCTTGAATCAAGGCATCAATCTCTCAGTTTTCTATCCTGCTCCAAAAAGGAAGGGAGTAAAGATTCTTCTACATTCCTTGTATGTGTAAAAGCAGCTCAGGTGCTATCTTAATAGAACAAAGCCCTTTAGGAATGCTGAACAGCTATTTGTCTCCTATATGGGGGATAAGAAAAGCCGAATTGTCTCTAAGCAAACTAATGTATGATAGTTGTCCTTTGCTATTGTTTTCTTTTACTCACACCATGGTAAATCTCTTCCAGGTAAGGTTAAGGCCCACTCGACTAAGGCCTTATCCTCTGTGATGGCATATTGGAAAATGGAGGACTCTATAAGCATTTTGGAGGCAGCAACCTGGTCCTCTGTTCATACTTTTACAAGAGCAGACTTTCCTACGACCATACTTTATGGGCTTCTGGATCTTTCTCTGTCTATCTCCCAGGTAGGGTAGGCTTTGAGAATTTACCCAAAATTCCACTGAGGCAGGGGAATGATGAACATCAGACTAATGCCTAAAATAATCAGTTGAAACATGAATGTCTGAACTGTGCAGAGGGCACTGTGGACTTTAGATTTTTTTTTTCATTTTTGCAGGAAATTTTCTTTAATACTGCATAGCTTGTAGAAATACCAATACAAATGTGACTTAGAAATTTCCAGCATGATACATTTGTAGGTGAAGATTTTGCTTTGTAACTAGAGATCTGTAACTTTGTTAAATGCCATTGTTAGCCTCCTGCAAGTAGTTCAGTGGTAAAACGTGGTGCAATCATTTATATGACAATTTGCTAATATGCAATAAGGTTACTGACCATATAAGTTCTAAAATCCTGAATTGGGTCAACTCTTAGGGGTGTATTGTCAATGTGGTAACTCCCTGGGGTAAATGACTTCCCAAATGTTACAATAATGCATTTTTTGGAATTTATTTTCAGATCATGATTTTGATACCATTTATTTATTTGGGAAAAACCTTCCTGTTGGATGGCCAAGTCATTTGGGGATTCAATGACTGCTCCTAGCTTGCAGTCATTTGCAAACTTAGTCAGCCAGAGCTCTTTGGTACTGTCTTTTAATCAGAAAAGTAGATGCCAAACAGGAGAGGTTCCAGCACAGAACCCTGGGGGATTCCAGTTATTATTGGTCTCTTTTATGGAGGTAACTTTCTCTATTTCAGTTATCTCCATCCCTATCTGTAAATTAATTGGGAATCCAGCAGTTGACATAGGGGTTTATTCCCATTGTATTTATCTTTTCAACTATGCCTGACTGTGGAATTGTCCAAAGCTTTTGCCAGGTCAAGGTATGCGGTGTGTACCATTTTGCCTTCGTCCATTACTTTGGTGACCTTTTCAAAAAAATCCACCAGGTTGAGTAAGCATGACCTGCCCTTGGTGAATCCAAATTGTGGCGGGTCTAGTGTTCGGTGGTTCCCAATGTCCCGATTGATTAATTCCATGATAAATCTTTCCATGGCTTTGCATATGAGGCTGGTCAAACTTATGGGTCTGTGATTGCCTGGGTCTGTGGAAGGTTCTTTCTTATGCGGGGGAATGACTGTAGCTCTTCTCCTTTCATATAGTACAAAACCTGTATGGAGGCCTCATGCTATTTAAGATTAATCCAGGGATATTGTCAGAACCCACCTATACAATATTTTTAACTTTTGATAGCACTTTTAGGACTTTGTCTTGTGTGATAGCTGGAGGTGTGCCAAATTCAGGTTTATCTTGAGGGGCAGATGGAGGGGAGAGAGGGGTAAAGTTAGAGCTAAATTTTTCGGACAATACATTAGCTATATCTTTATCCTCAGTGTAAGTAACGTTGTTCACAATCAGTTTAGCACATT
Source organism: Protopterus annectens (assembly GCF_019279795.1). Taxonomy (NCBI): domain Eukaryota; kingdom Metazoa; phylum Chordata; order Ceratodontiformes; family Protopteridae; genus Protopterus; species Protopterus annectens. Next base: position 1,174,959,978 of record NC_056739.1, on the reverse strand, counting down.
GCTGTGTTTTGATATTATAAACATAGCTAAAAAATGCCTTGTGATTGTCTGTGGCTTAAGTGGTTATTTTAGCTTCAAACTTGGTTTTGGTGGATTTTATTAAGTTCCTGAGTTGTTTGTTTATTTCAGTGACATGGGCTCTAACATTCTGTGAATTACCCTTCTTCCTTTTGGTCAAAATTGTTTTACTTTTATAATAAAGCTTGTTGACATTATAGTTTCACCATGTGAGTTTGTTTCTGGGGTTCACCCTGCACTTATTCCTATGAGACACAGCTACAGCCATGCAACTGTTTGCATACTGGTATAATGTGGTGGCGTACATTTCTGCATATTTAGTGAAGTTAACTGGATTTGGTGGGGATTTGAAGATTGCCAATGTATAATTTAGGAGTAGGCAATTTGTCTTAAAGAAAGATACCTTGGCTGGAAGGGATCTCTAGTTTCAGTTTTATTTCAAAGGAAACTGCTTTATGGTCAGATTCAACAAATGATGAAGAATCTCAAATGATGATGCAAGATGCTTCCATATTAGTAAGGACAAGATCCAAGATGTTTTTCCCCATAGTGGATACTGTGACTAATTGTTCCAGGGTATTTGTATTGACAAAGTCTAGGAATCTCTGTGCTTATAAACTAGTGCTGGCATGGATTTCCCAGTTTATAGTTTGATAGTTTAGATCACCAAGGAAAATGTTATTGGGTTTAATACTGGGTGACTCTAGTTCCTGTAGATATGCATTATGACTTTCTTTTGTTATAGAGATAGTTCAATAAATATTTAATATACAGTATGGAACTTTTCTGATGTTCTTTGTTCTACAGTCTGTATGTAGCAGCAGTTGATAGCATTATTTTAACAGCAATTTTGTTAGCTTGGGCTGAGTAGCTCATTCTGAATAACTATGAAAATCAGACACATCTGTTAGTTTATTAAACAATAATAATACTAACAACTTGTCTGGGATGAATACTTGCAAGGAATTTTACAGCACAAGTGGTTCTGTACCCAGAACACACAAGTATCAGGGGCTGTGTATTTCTGCAAATGTTTATCTGGAGCTATTTATTTTGGAGCTCTGAGTTTTCTGTTATCTTAATATTTTTGTGACTTAAGATGAAATACAAGTCCCTCCTACTACAGTGGTCTTACACTATACTTAAATATGTATAGTGTAAAAAGGTTAACAACCAAGCAGTTTAACACAGTGAGCGAGATGCTTGGTTTGGTGTCATCATGGTCCACTTACAGTAAGATTCATCAGCTAAATCCTACTCTCTAAGTCTATGCTTGTAGGCATCATCACAGAAAAAAAGGTAAAGTAACATTTTAAGCGAGTTAAAACATATTGAGGAATGAGAAGTATATCCATTAATATGGTAATGCTTAGCTGCTAGATCCTGTCACACACAAACAAAGATTTTGACAGTAGGCAAGTAGTATTTGTTTATCACTGTCTGCACACTTCCATGCATAAGCTGCATTTCCTGGTTAATCAGTATCTTAGCTTTCAGCCCCTTAAAAGATTTATCTGTCTTGTGCATTTTTTTTAATTAGATTATTGTTTCTGACTCTATCATTTAAACAAAGCTGTTTCAGTCACTCAGCATTCTCTCTGTGAACTATTGCCTTGCACCTCCTTTTCTTTTAATATTTTATTTCACATTTAAGCAAAGATGTGAAGTTGTACCAACACTGGTTTATAAAAGTAACAATAGATGTAAATGTAATTCCGTCCCATGCCCTTCTTTCTGTTTTCTGAAAAAAAAAAAATGTATATGAGCTATGATCTTAAAAACAGATACAAAAAAGACAGATTAGAGAACTTCAAATTTCCTGTATTGAATATGAAATTATTGATGTTCTTTTAGTTCTTCGTTCCATCTAGATAATCTCTTTGTGATTATACTTGCAACAAGAAGAAAAGTCTATAATATAAGAGTCTATAATCCTAGTATTAATCCATGAGGGCAAAAAATAATGATTTATGTTATTCAATAACTAATACTAGGATACGCCCACTACATTTGATGCCCAGTTGCTACATCTTCACAGCCATGCCAACATATTTTAAAAGGATTAGCCCAATTTATTCTACTTGGATAAAGATATACCTATAATAAAATCTTATGTTGTACTATACTGTTTGTAAATGTACTTATCAAAGAGCTTTGCTAGTTGCATAATGTTTGAAAACTACCACAGTTCAGTCTTCTCTTTCACTGTTCCATTTATTAATTAGTATATCTAAAGTTCCATTGATTGAAAAGCTTTCTTCCTTTGATAAGTGTATGCATTTTGGGAGAGTATCTTTTAGGAATAAAGTAACAAATTTGCTGATTGGAATGTTGGGCATATTCTGGGATTTTATGTTTAGTGCTGCAATACTTTTCTTAATTTTTAATTGATTATTAAAGGAAATATTTTATGAAAGAAAAAAGAAAAACGCTAGGGAGCCAAAGAGTTTCTTACCCAATAGATTAATTTTGAAAGCCAATGTGAAAAGAGAAACAAAAGACCATGGAAAACATTTTTATTATTAGAAAAAAAAAATTGCTAAATATTGAATATTTATACAATTAGATTCTGAGGGCATGTCACCATGAAACAGACCTGTATAGTAAACTACTAAAATTATTGAATAAAAACAGTTAAGTCCAAGCCAGTTTTACATTTATTGTAACTTCATAAACAAGCCACTCCAGGTTTCTAGTGCCTCAATCAAAAGGACCTTTTCAGAGAAAACTGCAGAACAGGAAGCTAACCATTAAATCCATCACAATAAAGAACAATTAAAAGTTTAAAGAAATAGAAAAATAAATACATATATTATTATGAGGCATAAGTAAATAAATAAATAAATAAAAATAAATAATTACAACTACAACACACAAGGGCTAATTAATATATTAATGCTTTCCAGTCCAGTTTAGTGTTATGACAAATAGGATATAATATATGAAATTTAATAATATAATTTGCTTCTTCATGTTGTAAACCTGTTTCAAAGTTTTACCTCTTCCTCTCTGTGGTTCCATACATTGTTGCAAAATGCTCACTTCAGTTCCAAATATACTTGAAGCATGTTTCTCCACATAATGTATAGCTTTAGGACTATCTTTTTATTTAGAATATCCCTAATATGCTTACAAATATGGGATTTTGAACTTTCACTTGATCTCACCAATATAGGTGAGATGGTGTCTGTTTTAATTGTAGTTATGCATTTATTTATTCATGCTTGTATATCTTTTTTCTTTATTTTTTCTATTTCTTCAAAAGTTTTATTGTTCTCTATTGTTTGTCTAGTTTATGGCTAGCTTTCGTCTCTCTGATTTTCTTGGGAATGTTCTTTTGATAGAGGCACTGGGAACCTGGAACTGTATGTATATTAAGCAGCTCTAACAAAGCATATTTTTATTTTTAATTGCCAAGGACTGTTAATTAATTGTCCCAAAAAAGAATTGAACAGATCACAGTTCCATCAAAAATAGCTTAACTTGCTTTGAAGAAAATAAGTTATTTCTGGGTTTTTAACGATATAGCCACGATTAAATTCTGGAGTATCATAATATCCTGGGGGATTCTAAGAATACAACTTCTTTAAAAGATTTAGTGCACACAATTTTAATTCTTCAGAACAAACTTTGTCCAGGTAGAAAAAAAAAACTTTGTCAAAAGAAAGACCACTGAGGATAATTTTTTAAGTTAATTAGATTTATTCTTTCAACAAATGATAAATTAATATGTTGCCAATTTGAAGCTATCTTCTGCATAGCTTTATAAGTACTAGAACTTTGGTCTTCTTCTAAATAAGCCTGATCTGTAGAAACTTTCAGCCTAAAAATTTAAAATGTGATGTTGTCAATATTCATTTAATCCTTGACAAGTGGGGCTTGGTTCCGATATCTGAACTGACTCGGCTGCTACTACAGCCCTGTGAAAACCAAAAACACTCGAGTTTAAGTCCTACCCAGAATGCTCCTTTCCAAATTGCGTCAGATCTCATTTGCTGCTTCCTGTGACAGACGCATTGCCATTAGCTCTTGAGCTAAGTGATCTTTTTTTCTCTTATTTTTCTACTTAGGATTTGTGTTTAATTAGATTTTTTCCCCTATTAATATTGACTGTTATTTTCTCTTAGCTTACCCATTTTTCTCATAGCTCCTTACCTTTCTTAACACTTCGGTGTTTTCCTTCACTACCATTGTTGTTAGTTTACTTTCTGTACCTTAGGGTACCCTCTTCTACCATCATTGGTAGTCCTTTTTCTTCTATACCTCCTTGTATTCTCTGCTACCATAGTTGGTAGCCCATCTTTATTTTCCTTCTTATTCTTAAAAAAAAAGAAGTATACTATTCTAATTTTCTCTCACTGCTGTTCTCTAGCTACATAGTGTGTGTGTGTGTGTGTGTGTGTGTGTATATATATGTGTGTGTGTGTGTGTGTGTGTGTGTGTGTGTGTGTGTGTGTGTGTGTGTGTGTGCGTGTGTGTGTGTGTGTGTGTGTGTGTGTGTGTGTGTGTGTGTGTGGTGTGTGTGTACTATGTATTCATGGCTGATAAAGACAAAGACACTTCTGGCTTTAAGAAATGCCTCAAATGTGATTGAAAACTGACCAGTTCTGATGGGCACTCTCTCTGTGTTTACTGACTGGGCCTGGTGCAATTACAGGAAGATTGCTGTATCTGCCACAGCTTCAGTCACTGGGCCCTGGTAGAAAGAAAAAATAATTTAATTTGAATGGGATGATAAAAATTTGCCTTTGAAGAGATTGTGATGCCCGTGCCCTGGTCCAGCAATCAACGAGCCTCAATCCTCACTACTAACACCAGTGAGGGGCGTCTCATATAGGAGGAAAGGATAACAAATACACACAGTAAAGTGCAATTTCCCTTAAGAGCACACAGAGATCAGTCAGTCCGGGGCTGGTCGCTCCCTTGCTCTCCAGGTCCCCAATAAGACTCCACATTGGCACAGCTATAGGGTCCAGATCTCAGCCTAGTGGGCAAGGTAAAATTGCCAGCACCCTCTCTGTCCAACCAGTGCTTCATGTCCCTGCCCAAGTTGCTGACACACACACACACACACACACACACACACACACACACACACACACACACACACACACACACACACTTTGAGAAGACTTTATACAACCACACAGACACTCTAGGGGAAGGATGGCACAGGTTCTCCAGCTGTGCCCCTTTTCCCCAGACTATATGGTAGTAACAGCTGCCACCACCCACTAATATTTACCAGCTACTCAATGGCTCTTAAAAGGGTGTCCAGTTATTACTGTACAATATTATTATCCAATTGGTGGTATAGTTCTGACATCACAGAAAAACACTTAGTCTAATATTTCTAGTTTATAGCTATTTCTAAGAGAAAACACAAGTTTAAGATAAACTTACATATAGAGCAAGACAGTGCTGATGAGTTGGATGGTCAAGACAAAAAATGTTTAATGCTCTCTGATTCTCTCTGTTTTTAAAATCACATTCCTGGTTCACATTTCATCATTCTTCACACTTCCCTGGGTTCCATTACATCATTCTTCACACTTCCCTGGGTTCCATTACATCATTCTTTACCCTTCCCTGGGTTCCCAGGCTAACAGAAACTACATTTACATTCTTCACCTCTGGGCAGAAACAGAGCAATAAAGGAAATTTATCCATGCAGATTCTGGCCATTAACTCTGGCCTTAAAACAATAGCAAGAATTCCTTCATCTACACCGACTGGAGTCATGTTTACATCAAAGGGTCACAACATGCTTTACTTGGTCAGTAGAGTGCACTGTTGTTAAATTTTTTTCAGTTCCACATGTAACACTATTTGTACCATTTAAGACAACAAGCCTGTGGTTTACATTAATATTTACAGATCACAGAATTATCTCCAAAATTCTATTTGGCTAGGCTGGCAGCCTTCATCCCTCTTCACCCAATCTTCACAGAGGTCATCTCTGGTTATGAGACAAAAAGCAAAACTGATGATGTTATTTTGTCCCTCTCGCCTTCTTTCTTAGTGGATGGGTTCAGAGCTGATACTCAGCTCTGACTCAGCCAATATACTCGCTATTAGTCTCTGACTTGGCTCGTGGCTCAATACCTATCCCACAATGCATTAGAGTAACCCACAGATCTCGTTAGCCACAGCCAAGAAGAGAGCATCCTAACTCGTCAAGCAGCAAAGTGTTTTTTGATTACTTTTCTAATAGCTGTTTTTGACAGAATTTTTTCTTATTAGAGTTACTGTAGTTCTTGGATTAGACAGTTTAACCTTTTTATAAGGTTGTTGGCTTAATTCTTTTCCCGCCTGTTTGTGTGTTGCTTATTGGCCATCATTTTCTTTCCTAGGCCTATCCTATCCCTGTCAGTCTTGTGGTATTTGTGTATTAACTTTAGCTTGTTTAAGTTAGAGAGTTAAAGGTAACTAGGGTTTCATAGGTAAACCACATACATAGGTAAACCACAGGCTTGTTGTCTGTCCCTGTCAGCTCAGCTAGGTCCATTTAAGTTACTTGGCCTAGCGCCCATTTAACTTAGAGGGTTGAGCTTTACTTCCCTTTACTGTTTGTTGCTGTGTGTGTTTAGCTTAGCTTTTTGGTATAAGTTTCTTGCAGTTTATTGTAGTTTATTGCAGTTCAGTATGTCTAAATACTCTACAGATAAAGAACCCAAAGTCTCTGGGTTCAAGAAATGCCAGCAATGCTCCCAAAAAATGTCCATTACTGACAGGCACAGTGTCTGTGTGTACTGCTTAGGTGCCATTCACTTGCAGGAATCATGCAGTTTTTGTCACTCCTTCTGCTCTCGAGTGTGACTTGAGAGGAAAAACAAATTGATTTTACGAGGTTTATTAAAGCCTTCTTTTGATGAGGCTTTACAATCTTCTACAACAACTAGTGACAAATCCAAGAGACCTTCCTCTTCATCTTCTTCCTCGGCTCATTCAGAGCCTCCAAAGAAGTTGCCTAAGTTGACTGAGAAATCTATCTCCTTGGCTCCACCACCTTCGGAACTGAGGGAGACAATCGGTGCAGACAAATCTAGCTGTTTGGTTCCAAAGACATCGGAACTGATATAGACTACTTCTCGGAGCTAGTCCATGGAATTAGAACTGGTATCTCCATCTTTGAGATTCACTATTCTTCAAAGGTCTTGATCCCCCACTCTTTCATTCAGGCCCTCTAGGAGCTTGTCAGATGACGACATGGACAGGGTTGTGTGCAGGCTTTTGAAGTCACTGGCACTGGCAAAATTGTTATCAGCTCCAATCCCACTGGTCTTGGAGCCACCCAGAATAACTACATCCACTATTCTTCCTCTGAGCCAAGCTGAATCTTCGAAGCCAGAATGCCAGATACCTCCTGTGGTAGACCCTTCGGTCCCAAGACCTGTTTGGGATTCTTCTGAACTGTTGCCTGCCCCGACACCTTCAGTGCCATCCGTGGTGTCTAGGAGCCGTAGTTCTCTGGTCGGTTCTGGGGGGAGTGTCAGACCCGAGTCTCTTCAGTTCCTAGTCAACCCCTTGGCACGTCGGCTCGGGTGAGCTCGGCTCCTACATCGGCCTCAGAGCCAATCTCCTTGGTGCTGGGTATTTCCTCCATTTCCTCAGAAATGGGGGTGTCCTCTAAGCCAGGGGGATCGGCCTTCGAGGTGATGAGGAGTGTGCTGTCCCCTCCTGCAGCTCCACTCAGGGATACTGGCATTCTTTCCCCTCAGGCACTGGCGTCTGCTTCAACACCATCCTATCCACAGGTCAGTAGAGATTCAAGGCCTCAGGAAGCTCCATTGGGTGAGCCCCACTCTTCTGAGACCGCCCCCAGATTACCCATCTGAGGAGCCACCTTGGAAGAGGAGATGCAAGAGAAAGCATGTAGACTCCCCTGATGAGTCCATCACTTCTGACACTGACCTCAAGGAAGCAGAAGTGTCCCCATGGTCGCCCTCTGAAGATATCTCTTTTTCAGATATCCTAGAGATCCTAAACACAGAGGTGGCTGGTAGCCCATCAACCCTTCTGATAAGGAGTCAGTGTACCTGAAGGCCTTTGGATCTCAACCTTCCACCTCCTGGTTTCTCCGCCTTTCAATGAGCTCATGGATTTGGTTAGTCAGAAGGTATGGGAGTTACCAGACACTATGGAGCCAGTCCCTAGGAGGCCAAATAAGTTCCTGTCAGCTCCTTTGGATAAGGAATTTCTCTCTCAAAAGGCGTACCCATAGATGCTATGGTGGTGGTGGCAGCCACCAAAAAGGAACTCTCTGAGACATCCTCATTTGTCCATGCACTGAATAAGGAGTCTCGAACAATGGACAGATATGGGAAGCATGTTTTCTCGTCAGTGACTTTCACCCTCAGATCACTGAAATATCCTTACACACTTTACAAGACTTTAAAAAGATTTCCTGAAGGAGTTAGGAGATACTGTACAAGATTCATTAGCTGCGGGGGACTCAGAAAAAGTGACCGCCAGCTATCCACCTTAAATTCCATTGTCAACTCCTCCATGAGGCTGATATCCTATGCTGCAGATGTAGCAAGAAGGGCAGCAGGTTCCAGAGTTTCCCTGAGGAGGCACTTGTGGAACTTTGCACAGCCCTTCAAGTCTATCTTTACCAACTCCCCTTTTGATGGTTCCTCTCTTTTTGGACCAGTGGTCAAGGACACACTCACCTGATGCGAGCAGCAAGGGAAAACTCTCTCTGCCATTGGAGTATGTTTTTCCATACCTTCAAAACCTTATCCTAATGTCCAGAAGAGTGGAAAAATGTGGTTCAAAAGACCCCAGGGAGTTTTTCAAGATGTACGAAGTGAGCCTTTCCCCAGGGGCAGAGGGGAAGGCAATAATGGTAGATGCTATCCATGTGGCAGAGGGGGGTCCACAAAACCAGGGTGACCGTGATTCCTTTTGAGGCCGTCCCTATCAGCCCTCCTGAAAGGAGGCCCAAGTGCTCTTGTCTGGAAGCAGTCGGGGGAAAATTAACTTTGTACTCAGAAGCCTGGCAAAATATCACAAGAGACAAGTGGGTACAAAGCATAATATCCAGAGGATATTACATCCCCTTTTGCCATTCCATTCCACAGATCAGAAATATCCCATATCTTCCACCCAGTCAGAGGGAACAAGCGACCTTAGCAGTCCAGGAGTTGCTAAGCAAAAGAGTCATCCAAGAGGTCCCCACAGACTAAATAGGATTCGGAACTTACTCAAGATTCTTTTTAGTACCAAAAAGAACAAGGAACTGGAGACCCATTTTGGATATCAGCAAGTTGAATGAATCTTTAAAGAATTCCAAGTTCCGAATGATGATACTGCAGTCTATTCTTCTCTTTTTAGGGAAAGACGATTGGATGTGCTCAATAGATCTCCAAGATGCGTACTACCACATAAAAATGGACAGAGCATCAAGGAGTCATCTGCACTTCTGGCAGAGAGCCAATCATTATCAGTTTTGAGCTCTGCCCTTTTGGTCTCACTACAGCCCCCGGAGTGTTCATCAAATGCATGGTAGTAGCAATGGCTCACCTGAGATGCCTAGTATTCCAAGTGTTTCCATACTTGGACGACAAACTCCCAACTGCCACCACCAAGTATCTACTTCTACAGGCCAGGACACTACACTGGAACTTTGTACGCAGTTAGGCATAACAGTGGATTTTCAAAAATCTGCCTTGTTGCCTTGTCAGCGTATTATATTTATCAGCATAGATCTAGACACCACTTCTATAATGGCTCGCCTTCCACCCGACAGAGTCTGTGTCCCCAAACAGCAAATAGTAGACATTCTTCCCAGGAGCAAAGTAAAAGCAAAAGTAGTCCTAACACTTCTTGGAACCATGGCTTCAACCATAACTCTTGTCCCTCTAGCCTGGATGCACATGAGAATCCTTCAGTGGCTTCTGTTTGCTCAAAGGTCTCGTCAAGAACTTCCTATGTCCCATCAGATAGTGATAATGAATTAATGCAAGAGAGATCTCCGATGGTGGCTTCAGTCCAATCATGTTACCCCCGGAAGATCCTTTGTTCCACAACAACCTGTCGCTACAGTGACCACAGATGCTTCGCAGATAAGGTGGGGGAGAGCATTATCTGGCATGAACAGTCCAAGGCACATGGCAAGAACACAAGGCTCAGTTGCACATCAGTGTTCTAGAGATGAGAGCAGTGCTTCTGGCATTGCAAGCATTTTTGGACTCTCTCCTACTAGGAACAATTGCAATCCAGTCAGACAACATATCTATAGTCTGGTACATAAACAAGCAAGGTGGAACCAAATCATACCCCCTTTGTCGAGAGGCACCAAGAGTATGGCAATGGGCAATCTCTTCCCAATGGTTTCTGGTAGCAACACACATCCTGGGGAGATCCAACATGATAGCAGACAAGCTCAGCAGGGCGATTTTAATGCCTCATGAGTGGTCTCTGAAATAGAGCATAGTGGACAAGATTTTCTAGACTTGGGTTCAGCCTGGCTGCGACCTATTTGCAACTGTCCTGAACACCAAATGCAGCAGCTACTTTGCCCTAATCCCCCCAGTGGGGGAGACACAGAGAGATGCATTCATCCACGATTGGCCTTTGGGACTACTGTATGCCTTCCCTCCCTTTCCGCTAATTCCCAAAATCATTCAGAAAGCCAAGGTCTTGGGAAGCAGGCTAATTCTCCTTGCTCCATATTGACCTTATCAGATTTGGTTCCCCTTCCTCTGGCCTCACCTTCAGGAGAAGCCATGGACTCTGGACATAGTCCCAGACCTTCTGACTCATATGTCGGGTGTGCTTCATCCTTCTCTCCAGACCCTCAATTTTACAGCTTGGCTGCTCCATTTCCAAAAATAGTTTGGCTTCAAGATTTTGCTCTAGCAGTCAAACACATTCTGGTCTCTTCTCATAAGGCTTCCACCAGGAAATTGTATTCCAGCAAATGGAAGAGATTCTTCTACTGAGCAAGAGCAAGAGACAGATCCCTTCTATGCCTCTATTTGTTAAATTTTCGAAATCCTAGTGGAACTTTTTCAGCAAGGCTCTGCTGCAGCTACAATTAAAGTCCAGTTAACTGCAATTTCCAATTATCACATCTGTGAATACACTTCTAATCTCATGTCATACAGACTGTGTAAAGCATTTTTAAAAGGAACTTGTTTGTTGAGGCCTCCCATTAAAGAACCTCTATCATCGTGGGACCTAAATTTTATTCTCACTTATCTGACTTTACCCCCCCCCCCACCCCTTTCAGCCTGCTTCTTCATGTGATCTAAAGTTTCTCTCCTGGAAAACCATCTTATTAGTGGCCATTACATCTGCATGTAGAGTCTCGGAGTTGCAAGCCCTATCAATTAAGCCACCATATCTAATCTTTCATAAGGATAGTGTATCCTTGAGGACTAATCCATCTTTCGTGCCAAAAGTCTGCTCTCAATCCAATCTGAGCCAGTCAATTGAACTTCCAGTTTTCTTTCCTAATCATTCCAACAAGGCAGAGTACAAACTACATCAGTTGCATGTACATAGGCAACTGAGATATTATTTACATAGAACCAAAGATTTCAGGAAAACAGATCAACTATTTGTTTCCTTTTCTCAAGCAAAGTGAGGCAAATCAGTATCAAAAGTCAAACTCTCAAATTGGCTTACCAGTTGTATTATCTATATATACAATTAAGACAATAGAAGTCTGCCTTTCAAAATCAAAAGCCATTCAACTAGAGCTCCAGCAACTTCATGTTCTTACTTTGCTAGACTATCTATGGACAGCATTTGTGTATTGGCTACATGGACCAGGCCCCATACTTTTATTACTCATTACAAGGTAGAGTTGGGCACCAGGGACAGAGCTTCTTTTGGGTCCACAGTGCTCAAAGGTGTACTCCCATGAGCCACCTGGGAAAATGGTACTAAGGACGCTGTCCCATCCAGTAAGAAAGAAGGTGAGAGTGACAACATAAAATAAAGAAGTTATGTACTTACCATAACGTTCCAGGTTTTTTGTCCTCTCTCACCCTTCTTTCTTACGTCCCTCCCTCCTTCCCCCAGCCAAGGCTCCTAGAGGACATAGATGAGAGTTTTTTCTTTCCTTCCACTGAGAAAGTTCCTCTGAAATTACTTGTTTTTCCTCTTATATACATATATTGTATGTATGTATATATATATATATATATATATATATATATATATATATATATATATATATATATATATATATATATATATATATATATATATATATATATATATATATATATATATATATATATATATATATATTTTTTTTTTTTATGTTACATAGATAGGAATATACATTCTGTTTATGGCTAGCAGCAAACAAGATCTGGGGGTTACTCCAGTGCATTGTGGGATAGGTATTGAGCTACGAGCCAAGTCAGAGACTTAGAGCTAGTATTTTGGCCGAGTTGGAGCCGGGTATTGCCTCCGAACTCATCTAGTAAGAAAGAAGGGTGAGAGAGGACAACAAACATTGAATATTATGGTAAGTACATAACTTCTTTTTTTGTCCCATTCCTTATCCTCTTCTTCCTCTTTGAAAGTTGACACGTCCAAGAAAAGGAGTCGATCAGTGCCAGCTTCTCCCTCAGCCTCAACGACTAAGAGGTTTAGGCCGTCAGTTCCCTCTGACAGTGTGGAACATGGACCTTGCAAGATACTTTGGTACTGACCTCCTCAGCACTGACAGTTTCTTCCTCACCATTGCCAAAATTGTCAGCACAGACCAAAGTCCAGAGCACAGAGCCGATAGTCTCAGTGTCATCTATTTCTCTGATACCGACATCTTCAATGCCAACAGAAAATGCTAAATTTTACTTCCTAGATTTTCCTAGGACCAGATATTCCTCATCCATTGACCCCCTTTGCTAGTCAGTTATCTAGTCCCTTTTTGGAATGGCTAAGATCCCAGTCTACCCAGTCTATTAATTCCACCAAGAGTGTGACAGAATTGGATGTGTTGAGGCTGGTAAATCAGCTCCTTGTGGTGAAGGGATTTTCAGCTTTGTCCATAGTTCCAGCCCCTTCCTTAGCCGGAACCCTTTCTTTTTCGACTCCAACTCATCTTCCTCCTATGAACTCCATTGAGGACTTGGAGATCCCAGCTCCATCTTTCATGGTGCCAACTGTTTTGGTCTCAGCTAGGTCTTTATCTTTGGTACTGATTCTTACCCTGAGCTCTTCGGACCTTTCTGATCTGGAGACCTCTTGGGGTCATGGCTACTCTGTCAGTTCTGAGGGGTAGAATTTGGCTCCAGTTTTTTTGGAGCCATCCCTGCACCTTGAGGCTTCAGCACGTGTTAGCTCAACCCCAGCTTTGGCCTTGGGAGTGGTTTCTTTGGATTTGGGGGGAGCTTCCAAGGCAGTCTTTCTTGGTTCCAGGCTCCCTTCCCTCCTCAGGATGACCAGATTTCCAGGCCATGTAGAGGGATCTGTCCACTTTGGGCATTCAGTCAACTCCACCCCAGTTGAAGCAGTTTCCTGGCCCTTCCCCTCATCCACAGTCTTAACTAATTCCAACACCTGGACAGCTAACACTGAAACTGCAGGAATCACCTATACAGGTTTTGTCCTCTTCTGACCACCTCCCCGGAACATCCCACTGAAGAAGTTCCTCAGAAGAGGAAATGTAAGAGGAAACACTTAGATTCCCCAGAGGAATCACTCACAGAGGACACTGATTATGATGAAGGGGAGGGTTCCCCACGGTCAACCCCGGAAGACATCTGCTTTGGAAACATCCTTGAGATCTTTAAGCTGAGGGGTGGCTGGAAGTCCCAAAAGCCCTCTTTGGAGGAATCAGTGTAATTGCAGGCCTTTGGTGCTTGATCATCTACCTCTTATGTTACTCTGTCTGCTCACAGACTCAATAAGTTGATCTCACAAAAGGTGTAGAAGACCCCTGATGCCATTGAGCCCATCAGCAAAAGGCCAGACAGAATTTTTATGGTACCTGAGGATCATCAGTTTTGGGCAAAAGGATTGGCGGTAGATGTGATGGTGGTGGCGGCAGCCACAAAAAAGGAACTGGCAGAAGAATGTTCCACTATCCATCCTCCCAGTAGAGAGTGTCAGGTGATAGATAGGTTTGGTAAGCAGGTTTACGGTTCATCAGCCTTTGCATTATGGTCTTTGAACTTTATGGAACACTTCACCAGACTCCAAAGGGATATGATTAAGGAATTATCACATATCCTGGCAGGAGTCATATCTGATGAATTCCAAGATAAGGTAGCTTCTCTGTTGGCCACCCTAGAGTCCATTTCAAATTTGTCCATGAGGCTCATAGCAAATGCAGCCGAAGGGACAACTAAAGCAGAGGGATCGGACATAGCCATAAGGAGATATGTCTGGATGCACTTGGGCGAATTTGCGGAGTCATTCAAGTCTTCATTCGTCAATGTCTCTGTTCACTGATCATCCCTTTTTGGCCCTAAAGTTTAAGAAACGTTGTCCAGGTGTGAAAAGGATGGAAAGACCCTGTCTGCAGTGGGCACATGTTTTTCTACTCCTCAATGGTCCCATTCATGGAACCTGAGGAGTGGTAAAATTTGGTTCAAAAAGTCCCAAGGGCCCTTCCAGGACACATGTGGCAGCGGCTCCCCCGGGGAGTAATGGAAGATGCCATCCACGCAGCAGAGGTGGCCTGCAAAATCATGGTTTCAGGGATACTTTTCCTGATGAATCCTATCAGCGTTCCTGAAAGGAGGCCCGATTGCCTTCCTCTCAAGGCAGTTGTGTGGTAATTATCCCTGCACAAACATGCCTGGCTTTAGATAACTTCAGATGTTTGGGTACAGAGGATTATAACCAGAGGCTACACCATACCCTTCCTTCTATCTCCCCACAATTGCAAGAAAATCCCAACATTCCACCCAGTCAGCAGGAACCAGCAGTATTAGAAATATAAAAACTGTTAGAAAGAGTCATCCAGGAGGTCCCACCAGACCAGATAGAATCTGGAGATTACTCAAGTGTCTTTTTAGTGCCAAAAAAGACAGGGGACTGGAGACCAATTTTGGATCTAAGAGTTTTGAGCAAATTTGTTCGACAATCAAAATTCCAGATGGTCACAGTTCAGTCTATTCTCTCATTTCTAGGGAAAGACAATTGGATGTGCTCAATAGATCTCCAGGATGCATATTACTACATAAAAATGGACAAGTGCCTCAGGAGATTTGTCTGCTTTTGGCTGGGAACCATACCAATTCAAAGCACTGCCTTTGGGTCTCACCACAGCCCCCAGTGTGTTCACCAAATGCATGGTAGTAGTAGTAGCAGCCCACTTGAGACTGTAAGGATTCCAGGTGTTTCTGTACTTTGATGACTGGCTCATTACCACTCCCACCAGGCATCTTCTAGAACAAGCATGAGACTGTGTTCTCCAGACCTGCACCAACCAGGTGATTACCATAAATTATAAGAAATCAGTTTACTCCAAGTCAAACTTTAGAGTTCATAGGAGCAGTTCTAACTACCAATACTTGCATAGCCTCCCTACCTTATCTAAGATTACAAAAGATCAGGGCCCAAGTGCAAAGAATTGTCAGAAACAAGAGAGTAGCTGCACGACTTGTCTTACAAGTATTAGGTTCGATGGTGGAGACCATATCGTTAGGTCTCCTAGTGAAATTTCACATGAGAATTCTGCAATGGCTTCCAGCATCTCAGTGTTGTACAATGTATCAACCAATGCCAGATCAGATCTTGATTACCAACCATTGCAAGAAAGACCTAGCTTGGTGGACTCATTCAGAGGAAATCCTCTTGGGCCACCTCTTTGTCCCATGTCAACTCAAGCCATAGTGACCATGGATGCCTCCCAGATAGGGTGAGGGGTGTTATCTGGACAAGACTGGCCAAGGCACTTGGTCCCCCATGGAGGCTAACTTGCATATCAGTGTTCTAGAGCTGAGGGTAATGCTTTTAGAGTTGCAGGCCTTTTGAACTGGTCTCCCCTTGGGAACAATTGCTATTCAAACAGACAAAATGTCAGTGGTTTGGTACATCAGCAATCAGAGAGGAACCAAATCTTATCCCCTTTGTCATGAAGCTTTCAGAGTTTGGCAGTGGGCAATCTCTTCCCACTGCTTTCTAATAGCAACACATATTCTGGGGAGCTCCAATGTGATAGCAGACAAACTGAGCAGATGCATTCTTCTGCCTTAAGAGTGGTCTCTCAGTTCCAAAGTGGCAGAAAAGATTTTTCACCACTGGGGCTGGCCTTGCTGCAACCTATTTGCTTCACCCCTGAACAACAAGTGAATCAGCTACTTCTCCCTGGTCTTCCTTCTGGACAAGTCCACAAGAGATGCTCTCCTACACAGTTGGCCCTTCATACTCTTGTACACCTTTCACCCAATCCCTTTAATTCCTCAGTTTTTAAAGAAAGCAATCAGGCTGAAGAGCAAGGTAATCCTCATTGCTCCCTTCTGGCCTCGACAAATTTGGTTCCCCTTTCTTTGGCCCTTTCTGATTCAGTGACCATGGACTCTGGACCCAGATACAGATCTTCTATACCATCCAGAGGGATTAGTTCACCCAAAATTTTAAAACCTTAAACTCACAGCTTGGCTTCTCCAGTTCCATTGATTGTCAGGTGTAATAATTTATCTTCTCTAGTTCATAGGATTCTTTTGGCTTCCCATAAGTCTTCAACCATAAAACTCTACAGCAGTAAATGGAAGAGATTTTCCTTCTCTGCTCGAGATAATAACATTGACCTCTTCTCCACTACAATCGATAAAATCTTAGAATTTTTGACTTTGCTCTTTGAAGTAAGGCCCTCCACCTCTACTGTCAGGGCTCAACTAGCGACTACTTCAATTTTTCATTATGGGTTCAAAAAATAATCGTTAATTTCTCATAAACTTTGCAAAGCATTCTTAAAAGGAGCCTTGATGTTAAAACCACAGTATAAGGATCTGTCTGCACCTTTGGACCTAAACTTAGTGTTACAAACAATAGTGCATCTCCCATTTGAGCCTGCTGCCAGTTGTGATCTGAAATTGTTATAGGTTCATAGGTGTTTTCCAAGTTAACGACCACAAGGGCCTTTTTAAGCCTAGCCATGCATCCCTAATCTCTAACAAGTTCTGATATCCTTGAAAAGTGTAAGCATGGGCCCGGGAGATGAACCATTTACAGGTTACCTGTGTCCATTAGAGACATAGGTGCTAAACCAGGGATGAATTTCCGTTTCCTATCCAACTGTTCAAGTTGCACTTGAATTGGGTTAGGGAGGAAGTCTGCTTCACATGGATGGGGTGCCTGGTCCATAGATGTTGTAGTCTCTGGGATACATACCTATCTCTCCAGCAGGTCCTATTTATATCACAGGCAAGGTTTAAGTCTTTGGAATGGGTAATTCTGGTGCAGTTTGTTTTGTGGATATGCAGGAGGTCCATCAGAGTGGTGTCTGACAATGCCCTGTATGCCAGAAATAAATCTCCCCTCAAAAGCCTGTAGGAGACAGAATACAGGGATAGGGCCTTGAGGTGGTCTGCAGAGGACATTTTACTTATGCCCTGTATTTTTTAGTGAGAAACCTCTGTGGATGTTCCAATTGTTCGATATGCCTGGTTAGGTACATACCAAAGGGGGCATTGTACTCAATGATAGGTCTGATGATTGCTAAATACAGTGGAACAATGACTTCCTTCGACTTAGATGCCATACCTTTGTTTATAAGTTGCGCAACATAGAATCATTTCCTCACCACTGTAGATACATGATGGTCAAAGGCTAGATT
Source organism: Protopterus annectens (assembly GCF_019279795.1). Classification (NCBI taxonomy): domain Eukaryota; kingdom Metazoa; phylum Chordata; order Ceratodontiformes; family Protopteridae; genus Protopterus; species Protopterus annectens. The sequence goes on along the minus strand of NC_056739.1, from coordinate 1,174,942,205 downwards.
ACTATCTATGTGTGTCCCTAAGTCTCTGACTACTGGGTCAACTCTAAGGGGTGTGTTGTCAATATGATAGTTACCAGGGATGAATGACTTCCCAAAGGAAACTATTATGCATTTATTGGCATTTAGTTTTAGTCTATGGTTCTGACACCAGTTGTTTGTCTGTGTCAGCCCCTCCTGGAGAACATTTGTGTCAGTGTGAGATTCAATGACAGCTCCTAATTTGCAATCATCTGCAAATTTAGTCAGCCAAAGACCACTGACACTGGCCTTGACTTCTGAGAAGTATATGCCAAAAAGGAGCGGTCCAAGGACTGATCCCTGAGGGACTGTACTTGTGACTGGCCTCTTTGTAGAGGTGGACTCCTCAATTCTAACTTCCTGGTCCTGTCTGTGAGCCAGTTGGCTATCTACTGGGTGACATACAGGTTTGTACCTAACCTACTGAGTTTGTCAACAATGCCTGAGTGGGGTATTGTGTCAAATGCCTTGGCCAGATCAAAGTAGGCAGTGTGAATGATTTTGCTTTCATCCATTGCTCTGGTGACCTCCTCAAAGAAGTCCACCAGGTTGAGTAGGCATGATCTGCCCTTGACGAAACCAAACTGAATTTGGTCCAGTGTCTAGAGGTTTACTATATCTCTATTGATCATCTCTATGATAATTCTTTCCATGGCTTTACAAAGAAGACTAGTGAGACTTATGGGTCTGTAGTTTCCAGAGTCTGTTGGTGGCCCACCTTTGTGCAGATGGATGACTGTTGCCTTTCTCCATTCATGGGGCATGAAACCTGTTTGGAGGCTGCAGTTAAATAGTAATTCCAGAGGCTCTGATAGTTCATGTTTCATGCTATTTAGAAGGCATCATGGGCCCATTGATGCAGTGTACCTGGTCTTAGAGAAAGCATTAAAGACCTGTTCCCTAATGATAGTAGGGGGAGTTATATTTGATGATATTTCCTAAGGGAAGGTTAAGGGGGAGAGAGAGGTAAGTGGGAGCTGAATCAGCCAGGAGGTTTGATATGTCTTCTGTCTCAGTATAGGTGGCTCCATTTACATTAAGCTCTGCATACAATTGTGTATTGCCTTTGAGGTTGCGGACATAGCTAAAGAGTGCTTTGTGGTTGTCCTTGGCCTGGGAGGCCAAGCATACCTCAAATTTGGCTTTGGTAGACTTTATTTGTCCTCTTATCTTGGAAAACTGGTTTTGTGGTAGCAATTATATTTGCCAGAAGAATCTTAGAAATTCTAGCCTTATCTTGCAAACAACTATACTTTAATATTTCACAAAGGCAGGGTTTCCTTAACAATGAACCCTTCCTTTTTACCAAAAGTGGTGTCAGAAATGATTATCAATCAGACAATCAATTTACCAGTATTCTTTCCCAATTTTTCAACCAATGGTGAATACTGTTTGCATTTATTAGATATTCATAGACAATTGCTCTTCTATCTTCATCGAATAAAAGACATAAGAAAATCTAACCAGCTATTTCTTTGTCAACTACCAGAATAAATAAGCCAGTCTCCAAGGTTACCTTATCTAGATGGCTAAAAGAGTGTATATTCTTCATGTACAGCAACGTGAAAGTTGAATTACCTGGACCTGTTAAGGCTCTTTCTACTAGAGCCGTAGCTACTTCAGCAGTTTTTTATTCCACAGCTTCCATGGACAATATTTGTGCAGCAGCCAGCGACATGGGCTACCCCCACATACCTTTATTACTCATTACAAATTGGACTTGGTCTCTAGGAGCAGAGCATCATTTGGTTCTATGGTGCTCAGGAATATTTTTCCATGTTTCCTACCAAGATCTAAGGTAACTGGGGACTCTGGCACACTTTTCAAGGATTAAATGAAGATTGACAATATAAGATAAAGAAGTTATAATTCTTACCATAACGTTCCATCTGTGTTGTCCATCTTCATTTATTCTTGACTTCCCAACATCCATCCCACTTCCATTCAGGTTTCTTGGTGGAACTAATTATGGTCCTAGTTATGCATTTTTTCATATATGACAGCAGATATGGCCTGTATGGAGGTATTATTAGGATTATACGTTCGGTCCTTTTTCTATCTGCAAACTCAGTCTGAGGTAATTTGGAAAGGAGCATTCTGGGTAGGACTTAAGCTCAAGGGTTTTTGGTTCTCATGTGCTGTACTAACGCCTGAGTTGGTTCCGATACTGGAACAGAACCCCACTTGTCAAGGATAAATGAAGATGAACAACACAGATGGAACGATATGGTAAGTGCATAACTTCTTTTTTTTAGTGATGAGAATTTCAGATTGATTTACTGCTGATCTGTAATCAACATTAAATTTGATTTATTGGAGTTGATCTTAAAACTCATAAGCTCTCTGATATTATTAAAATGATAAAAATGTTTTATAGAGTTGTCAACTGAAGAGATTGCCTATAGCAAATCATTTCCATAAGCAATGAATTTTAGAAAATTACTATTTACCTTAAAAAAACAAACTGAGAAGCTGTTTCAACTAGTCTGAGATTAGGATTAAGACTAAGAAGAAAAAAGGGTAGAGGACAAGGGGCAGCTTTGACAGCTTCCAGGGTTGTGTTTATTTTTGAAGTGATATTATTTATTGAAAAATAATATTTAGTTTGGAAAAATAATGTTGTTATTAAAGTAAGTAATGGAGATTGAAGCCCTAATTTTAACATAATTTGGAACATAAATCCTCTGTTTATAGAGTCAAAGTCTTGATCTGAATCTGTTGAAATACACATTAAACCAGAATGTTCAATATTTTTTTCCCAAAGTAAAACCTAAAGGTCTGTAAATCTGATTTGCTATACATGTTTTCTTTTCTGGTATGAAGCCAAACTGATTTATATTAAGCTTCTTAATAATCCTTGACAATAATATTTTATTTATTAATTTAACTATAAATGTGAAGTTGTTCAATCTCGCCGTTCATTCTTCAGTGATGGGTTCGAAGATGATCCGTCGGCTCTGACACGGCCGTTAGCAAAGCTCAAAGTTTACCAGTAGCTCGAGACCAAGCCTCTTATCCCATGATGCACTGCTGGAATTACCTCAGATCTAGTTTGCCGCGGCACGGATCTCAGTGTTTCCAGTTCGCTCGAGCCTTTTTCATATAAAAATTGCTTTTCTCAAGTTATTTCATTACTTCCTTTCTATTTCTAGTTAGATTAGTTGTATATTAGCTCCTCTAATTGTCTCTTTTAGACTTATTCCCTTGGTGCTTGATTATTTAGTATAAGTGTAGTGACCTCATGTTGGGCCTAGTTAATCATAGTGTGTGTGTTTTTCAATTACCATAGTTTTTGCATTGATAGTATAAATAGATAGTGTGCAGTTTTATATATATATATATATATATATATATATATATATATATATATATATATATATATATATATATTACATAGTATTGGCCCCTTTTTTCTCCGGAACATTGTTAGAGTGTGTTTGATATTTAGACGTGTTATCTTGAGCCTAAGGGTAGTTGTAACTTTTAGACTGCTTTAGGCTGTGTAGTTTGTGATATAACCTTTAGGCTGTATTTAGTCTGTGTAATTGTTTATTGTTAAGCCTAAAGTTCTTTATTAATATGCCTGAGGAAAAAGACAAGCAACCAAAGTCTGGATTCAAAAAATGTCCAGACTGCAGGCAAAAGATGTCTCTCACTGATGGGCACGTTCAGTCTGTGTATTGTTTAGGTGCAGTGCATTTGCAGGAGTCCTGCAGCATTTGCCATTCCTTTTCTTCAAGGGTTCTTTTAGAGAGGAAAAGGAAGCTTGTGGATCGAGGTTTGCTGAAGCATCCTTTTGCTGAAGCTTTGACTGACCAGGATGGGGCCAGCAAGTCCTCTAAATCTTCAAAATCCTCAGCAGACTCCAAGGCATCTAAAGACTCAAAAAAGTCTAAGAAAGTGGAGGATTCTGGGACTTTGGCTCCACAGCCCTCAGAGCCGAGTGTCTCTTCATTTTGGAGCCGGCCCACAGTTTTGGAGCTGGTCTCTGAGAGACCTGTATCTCCTCTCCTTCAATCTGCACCTTCGCTGCACTCCTCTAGATCTTCTGTCAGCCTCTCGGATTTGGATATGGACCAATTGGTGTAGAAGCTCTTATGGGCACCAGGCCTTGCTAAATTGTTGTTGGCTCTGACCCCAGAGTGGGAACCGAAGACCACCATCCTGGATTTGACTGCTCCTCCTCCAAGCCGTACCGGATCTTTGGAGCCGGAGTGGGCCAACCTGCTGATCGTGGAGCCTTTGGAGTCAAGACCTGCTCCAGTGTCATCAGTTCCATCTACTCTGACATCCTCAGCGCCGACCGGGGACTCTAGGGGTCAACACTCTCCTGTTGGGTCCGGGGAGGATAGTTACACTGACTTGTCGGTGCCGACTCTTCCTCTCTGAGCCTTGGCTCAGATAAGCTCAGCTCCTAGCTCCGGCTCGGAGCCCACGGCCTCGGTGTGGGAGCGACTGACGGTTCCTTCGGGTCCGTCGACTCCTCATTGGAAAAACTTCAAAATCCAAGATACAAAAAACTGCGAAATTAAAACAAAAACAACTGGCAACTTCACTGAAGACTGAATCCACAAAGTTTAATGAAGCACTTTTCGTCCAAATATGTCTTTGAACTTCATCAGATACTAACATTTACAAAAATCAAGTTTAAATAGTCATGTTTAACCATGATTAAAATCAGCTGGTCTCTCCATCTTAAAATTTAAAGGAACAGTAGTTAAAATAACATTGTGAAGATAATATGCATTTTCCTGTTCTTTAAAACAGCCTTATTTAACAAGCAAATGAATACATTTATTGCAGCAGCAATATGATGAAAATCATATACAAAAATTATGTATAAATGTAAAGCGTCTCCTCATTTATCTAACCTTATATTATAAACATTTTCAAGTAAAACATTAATAAGTAAAACATAATTTCTATAATATTGTTACTACAGTATTTCATCTCATTAAGCTTTTCAGTTTTAAACAGCATGTGATAGAACACATGTCGTTCAATCTTGGGAAGTTATAAGCATTGAGATGAATTTGCCAGAGCAATTCCAACTTTTCTAATAATAAGGTGAATGGGCCCCCTCATGGATTACTGTCCACTTGATCAAGTATCCAGAATTTAAATGCATGTTCTGGGTATTGTTCTATATGCTTTGCTAAATCATTGTCCAGTTTGTGTTTATTAATACAATATATATGTTCATATATGCGGTCTCTCAATCTACGCTCAGTTTTACCGACATAGAATGGATCACAATTTTGACATTTAGCCACATATACATTCATTTTGGAGTTGCAATTAACTTTCCTTATGTTACTCAAATGTGTGTTGTTTATGTGCAGTGATGCACCTACATGAATGTATTTGCAATAGGGACAGCTACCACATTGTTTCATCCCTATTGCATATGACTGAATCCTGCACTCACCTTCAAATATATTCTTGAGTGTTCTACCCTTCCTAGTAATGAATCTTGGTTCTGTACCCAATTTGTCCACTATTAGTTTGTCCTCTAACAGAATATTCCAATTTTTTATCAGTATGTTTTTTATGTGACGATAATCAAGGTTAAAAGTTGTAATATAGCTCATTGTGAAATCAGTTTGGTTCATACCTGTCCCAATGATTGTGTCCTGGACCTGATTTTCCATATCAACCTGACTATCATTCATAGAATAGTCATTCAACCCAATAGGGTGTTGTATACTCAGAATGGGAATGTACACACTATTAATTCTTTTCTCCACAACTTCTTCTATTAGTTTGTCAATCAAATTACTCGGGTATGCTCTTTTTGTGAAAAACTTCTTCAAGAACTGGCACTCACTATGGAAGTCCTCATCTGTAGACACCATTCGGGCAGCCCTTGCTAAATGGCCTTTTACCACCGATCTTTTTTGGTCGTAAGGGTGTGCACTTGTATAGTGTAAGAATGTGTTTGAATATGATGGTTTCCTATAAAATTTTGCTTGGTATCTCTTTTCAACATAATTTTTGGTAAGTTGGACATCTAAGAATGCTATTTCATTTGGGTCAAAATTATATGTAAACACTAAGAAGTCTGTAGTCTCATTAAAATAATCAATGAGATTTTTTGCCTCTTCATGTTTCCCTTTTATTAGTAAAAAGATGTCATCCAAATAGCGTGTAAAATAAATTATTTTTTAGGCTATTCCTTCCTTATTGAGTACAAATTGATGTTTCCAGTAACTCATAACCAAAATTGCGAAGCTAGAGCCACAGGGGGGACCCATGGCTACTCCGCTTTTTTGCAGGTAATAGTTTCCTTTAAAATAAATGTAATTGTGGGATAGAACTATGTCTAGAAGTTCTTCCACTAGACTGATGTCATTCTGGGAAGCCCCTTTCTTCCTAAGTAATTGACTAACCCACTGTATGCCCAATGCTTGTGGTATTGACGTATATAAGTCCTTTACGTTTACTGTAAGGAAGTTGTACTGTTCGTCATACTTCAGTTCATTAATTTTTTGCAGGAATGACCATGAATCTTTACATATTACTTCTTCTGTTGTTACATATTTTTTAAGTATATTGTCTATCACTTTAGCACATGCATATGTGGCAGAATTCCTGCCATCAACTATAGGTCTAAGTGGAGGGTCAAATAAACATTTATGGATTTGGGGACCCCAAACATTGTGGGTAAGCTGGTGTTAATACTATCATGTAGTTATACATGCCTATATCTATCTTTCCCTCTATGAATAAATCATTAATGTAGATTTTGATACGTTCATTAGCTGTGTTGTATTCATTAAGGGATGCTTTGTGATATGAACTAGAATCTAACATTGATTCTATTTTAGTTTCATAGTCATCCAAATCCATAAATACAAGGCCTCCACCTTTGTCGGGCTTCATGACGCATACCTTAGTTTCATAGTCATCCAAATCCATAAATACAAGGCCTCCACCTTTGTCGGGCTTCATGACGCATACCTTAGCTGATCTTAACAAGTTGAACCATGCTTGCTCATATTTTCCTTTTGGTATGTTCTCATGTCCAATTCACATATCTTTTCAAATGTATGTAACAAATTGTGCAAAGGGGGATTGTATGTACTTGGTATTCTATATTGTGCTTGTGAGTGTACAACTGTGTTACCCAATAACAATTTTAAATTAAGTTTCCTAACATACATTTTCAAATCAAGAATGCTGTTAGATATGTCCATTCTCCTAGCTGGTGTAAAAGTCATTCCTTTAGCTAAGGTGTTAGCCATCTCAACAGAAATATCCAATGTAGAGAAGTTATAAACAAAAAAGTCACCTTCCATATTCAAAATTATAGCTGGTGTTCCTTCGCGGAGCCCTTTAAGTCTTCATTTGTCAACACCCCTTTTGATGGCTCATCTCTCTTGGGGCCCAAAGTGAAGGAAACTCTCACCAGGTGTGAGCAGGAGGGAAAGACTCTGTCTGCCATCGGAGTCCATTTTTCCACTCCTACTCGGCCTTACCCCAAAGCTCAATGGGGAGGGAAAATATGGTTCCAAAAAGCCCAAGGAGCCTTTCAGGACACACATGGTCAACCCCCCTCTAGGGGCAGAGGAGGGGGTAACAATGGAAGACACCGCCCTCGTGGCAGAGGGGGTCTGTAACACCAGGGTGACAGAGATCACTTCTCTGGTCAACCCTATCAGGGCTCCTGAAGGGAGACCCGACTGTCCTGCTCTGGAGGCAGTCAGGGGTCACATATCTTTGTACCCAGAAGCCTGGCAAGATATAACAAATGACAGCTGGGTACAAAGTATTATTTCCAGAGGGTATTTCATACCGTTCTTCACCCCTCCCATGCCCCCAAGGAGAATCTCGGGCGTTCTACCCAGTTACAGGGAACAAGCAACTATAGAGATCCGCAAGTTGTTAGAAAAAAAGAGTCATCCAGCCAGCCACAGCAGACCAAATAGGATCCGGAACTTACTCAAGATTCTTTTTGGTTCCAAAGAAAACAGGGGACTGGAGACCTGTTTTGGACCTCAGCAGACTCAACCAATTTGTAAAGAAAGAGAAGTTCTGGATGGTCACCTTACAGTCTATACTTCCCTTTTTAGGGAGAGAAAATTGGATGTGCTCAGTAGATCTCAAGGATGCATACTACCACATAAAAATGACCAGGCCATCCAGAGATCATCTGCATTTCCAGCTGAGAGCCAATTATGATCAATTTTGAGCCCTGCCCTTTGGTCTCACTACAGCCCCCAGAGTGTTCACCAAATGCATGGCAGTGGTCACGGCTCATCTGAGGAGTCTAGGATTCCAGATGTTTCCATACCTAGATGATTGGCTCCTTATCTCCACCACCAGGCATCAACTGATTCAGGCAAGGGAATACACTTTGACACTCTGCCATCACTTAGGCATTACAATCAACTCAGAAAAATCTGCCTTATCACCATCGCAGCATATTGTCTTTATAGGGGCAGAGTTAGACACCTCAAACACCATTCTACGACTACCAATCGAGAGGGTTTTTCTTCTTCCCCAGCATATCACTTCATTAGTGTCAAAGGACAAAGCACCAGCCGCAGAAGTCTTAAAAGTATTAGGTTTGATGGCTGCAGCGATCTTGGCCATACCATTAGCATGGATGCATATGCGGATTCTTCAATGGCTGCTGGTAACCCAATGGTCCTATCAGGAACTTCCAATGAGTCATATGATGTTAATTACAAACTCTTACAAGAGAGATCTCCAGTGGTGGTCGACGTCTCTTCATGTAACCATAGGACGCCATTTGTACTACCCCCTCCAGTAGCCACTGTGACCAGGAATGCTTCCCTAATAGGGCATTTTCAGGGAAAGACTGCCCAAGGCACATGGAAGGATCAAGAGTCACACCTGCATATCAATGTTCTGGAGATGAAAGCAGTACTTCTGGCATTGCAGTACTTCCAGGACTCTCTTCCTCTAGGGACGATTGCAATTCAGACAGACAACATGTTGGTAGTCTGGTACTTGAACAAGCAAGGCGGGACCAAGTCTAACTCCCCTTTGCCGAGAGGCCCTCAAAGTTTGGCAGTGGGCTGTCTCCTCCCAGAGCTTTCTGTTGGCAACACACATTCCGGGAAGATCCAACATAATAGCAGACAAACTGCGCAGGGCAATTTTGTTGCCGCACGAGTCGTCCCTCAAACAAGAGATTGCGGACAGGATTTTCCAACAATAGGGCCAGCCTTGCTGCAATCTTTTTGTCAGTCACATCAACATGAAATGCAAAAGCTACTTTGCCCTGATTCTCTGGGAGAACCCCCTTGAGATGCTTTCGTACACGATTGGCCCTTGGGTCTCCTCTATGCATTCCCTCCAATCCCTCTAATAACAGACTTCTACAGAAAGCAATGTTGCTGGGAAGGACTATCATTCTCATAGCCCCTCATTGGCTTTGGTAGATTTGGTTCCCATTTCTTCATCATCATCTATTAGAGGATCCATGGATTCTTGACCCAGTTCCAGACCTTCTGACACATCCGTCGGGGGACCTCCATCCTTCATTGCAGTCACTGAAGCTCACAGCTTGGCTGCTCCAGTTCCCCTCATAGCCAGGCTTCATGATCTTTCTGATGAGACAAGGCAGATCCTCTTGTCTTTTCCATAAGCCGTCCACCAGAAGATTATATCTTAGTAAATGGAAGAGATTTTCCATATGGGCTTCTAAGCAGAACATTGATCCTTATCAAGCCCTTTTGACATCCATTTTAGAATTCTTGACTATGATTTTTAATAATGGAGCCGCAGCCGCTACAGTTTGAGTCCAGTTGGCTGCTATATCTAACTTTCATCTCGGAGTGGATGGGTTAAAAAAAATGTCCCACATGCTGTCCAAGGCCTTTCTCAAAGGAACCTTTCACATGAGGCCTCCAGTGAAAACTTCTTATTCTCCTTGGAATCGAAATTTTATGCTGTCTCGTATAATTCTTCCCCCATTTGAACCAGCATCATCTTGTGAATTCAAATTTTTTATCATGGAAAACCATATTTCTGGTGGCTATTACTTTTGCCTGCAGAGTGTCAGAACTTCAAGCCTTATCTATCAGCCCTCCTTATTTGATTTTTCATGCTGATAGAGTATCTCTTAGGACAAACCTCTCTTTTTTGCCCAAAGTTTGTTCGGAATCTAATATCAACCAAGTCATTGAGTTGCCAGTCTTCTTCCCTAACCATTCCAATAAACTAGAGTATATGCTGCACAAACTTGATGTTCACAGACAGCTCAGATATTATTTGGACAGAACAAAAGATGTTAGAAAATCAGACCAGCTCTTTGTGTCTTTCTCTGAAGCCAGAAAAGGCAGACCAGTGGCTAAAACAACACTTTCTAAATGGCTATCTGATTGTATCACCTTTGTTTATTCAGCTGCTAATATGCCCTTACTACACAAGATTAAAGCTCATTCTACCAGAGCAGTTTCTACGTCTTCTGCATTCCAAGCCAAATTACCCCTTGATAACATTTGTGCTGTAGCCACTTGGTCTAAACCTCATACCTTTATCACTCATTACAAAGTTGATAAGGCCTCCAGGGACAGGGCTTCCCTTGGGTCTCTGGTCCTGAAGAATGTACTCCCATGAGCCACCCGAGAATGAGGGTGTTAGGGACGCTACCCATCATTGAAGAATGAACGGAGAGATTGAACAACTTCACATTAAGAAGTTATGTACTCACCATAACATTCCATGTGAGTTGTTCCATCTCACCTTCATTCTTAACATCCCTCCCTCCATCCCCCACCTGGCTGATAGTTGACCTAGAGGCTGGTCTACTCCTGGTTATTCAATTCTTCTTCCTCCCTTGGGAGAGTAGTTCTCTTACAAGGATATGGTACATGCAGCAAACAAGATCTGAGGTAATTCCAGCAGTGCATCATGGGATAAGGGGCTTGGTCTCCAGCTACTGGTGAATAATGAAGGCGATGGAACAACTCACATGGAACGTTATGGTGAGTACATAACTTCTTATTTTATAGTGAGTACTTAATAATGCAGTAGGCTAGTAATTTGAAAAATCAGGGTTATCATTATATAATTTCACAACATAATCAATTTACTAGGGGAAAAGATTCAGTTTCAGTAAGAGAAGAAGCCAAAGCATGTATATTTAGAATAGGTTCTGGGGCCAATTCTTGACAAAAAGATTTATAAAATTCCACTGAAACTGAATTGGGGTCAGATGACATATTATAAGGAAAACAGGCAATTATGTCTTCTATTAATTTGGTGCATGGAACCTACTCAAATGAATCTTTTAAATTAAATCCGTATGTAGAAACAAATTTACACAGTTGATCTTGTTATACTAGTCTTTGAGTATTATGAGTTATACTATTGGGAAAATATATTAAGGATAGTCTGTGGAAGTCAGATGTCAACCTTGAGGAGCTTTTAAGATTTTGAATAAAGTTATTCCTAAGAGCACATTTATTGTTGAAATAGCATTTAAAGAAAGATTTGTGAGATTTGGCTTCCAAGTATCTATTCTTATTTACCTTAAGCATTTCACTCTTATCTACATATTTGCAAATTTTTTCCCAAAGATGTAAGTAACTATATTTATAGTAGAATATATTTGTTATAGTTAATTTTAATTAGTTGGTCTAATATTGATAATTGTTCCAATAGATCACCCAATCTTTGCTTTTTATGGCATTCTTTCAAAGGTAGTTAAATGCACATAAAATATATCCTTTAAAGGCTCACAAACATATGTAAACAGACTTCCTAAAGGAGAATTATTATTCCAAGATGTTTGTATGAAAATTGTGTTATATTAGAGTATGACATAAAATCCTGTTATCAAAATAATAAGACTTCCTATCGGAATACATGTAAATTATTTTATCAGCGGAGGTGCATGATCTGAGCGTGCACTAGGCAAATTTGTAATATATTTGAAATTTCAGAAAATAAGTAGAAACAAAAATAAAATTAAAAAGAACAGATTTCTTAAATCTCAGATCTAAGTGGGTATACCCATGTAATAGTGGTAATTTTTAATATCAGAATTCAGTTAAGCTTTAATTGTTGAAAAACCTCTTCAAAGTTTCCCACTTGTATTATCTAGTTTGTGAAGGTGCAGTAAAAATCTCTAGCTTGAATTATATGTACTGCATTTAAATAAATTAAGGCTTTAGATAGCTCAGATAAAAAAGCATTGTAGTATGTAAAAGGAAAATAAATAGAGTGTATTTTAGCAATTATATTCTATAACTAGAGATTTCTTGATATAATTATATTGCAACCATTAGTGTAAGAGTCTAAAAGATTAAACTTGGGAGAGATTATGAGTATTGTTACTTATATGGCCTTACTGTCGTATGAATTTATTGACGCTCATTTAAAACTTCTTGTAGAAGACAAAACACTGTATTTTGCTGAATAACAATGTACTTCCTGAAAACAAATTAAATCAGCTAGCAAATACTTAGTAAATGTGGACAAACCAGCTTTGTTAATAATGTAATTTATTCCATTTATATTAACTGAAAATATTTATGAATTATCTGAATATAAAACCGGATAAATCCCAATCAGGTAGATTCCACCCCCAAACAAAAAAGAGAATATCCAGTGTAAGATTTGTGGAGCTTCCCAGCAAGTGGAGACAAATAACAAGAGACTAATAGCAGGAAGCTCTCTTTGTGCTTCTTTTGCTGATAAAAAAGTGAGAAGTAAATCCTTATAGTGGACCTGTAGGATAGCTGAAAATAAAATTCTGGATGAGGTTCTCTTTTGCCATAGTTGTTTCCTTGTTTGTCTAAAGATTTATATTTTCTCTGTAGAGTTTGCCAGAAATCTTTATAAATAGGTTCATAGGTTCATAGGTTCATACTAGGCTATCTGCCCTAGGGCATTTATAAGCCTAGCCAGAATGTGTTTGGCTTTCGCCACCCATTTTAAATTTATTTTGCTATGCCCTTTTCGAGGTTAGTATACTGTGCCTCTATCTAACAGTGACACAGAAGTGATACCCGGGGTAAACCTACGATCTCCCATCCACTCATCAAGATTCCTCTTGAAGAGAGTCAATGAGGGACTCTGCCTAACCTGGACTGGGATTTTATTCCAGAGTGAAGGGAGCCTCTGGGTTATGAATCTGTCCCTCCAGCATGTCCTATTTATTTCAGTGCTGAGGTTCAAGTCTCGAGCGTGGCTCGATGGGATTTGGATTTTCTGAGGTGCAGCATGTCCATTAATTGCGGGTTGGACATGGCTTTATACGTCAGGCACAGATCGCCTCTGAACAGGCGGTATGCCACTGAGTAGAGCTGGAGTTTCTTTAACCGGCAGCATATGGCATCTGTTTGAGCCCTTTGATCCTCTTGGTGAGGTACTTTTGGGGTCTTTCCAGTTGCTGCAGGTGTCTGGTAAGGTACATCCCAAAAGGAGCATTGTACTCAATTATGGGCCTGATGAGGGATGAGTAAAGAGGCACGATGACCTCCCCTAATCTAGATGTGAATCCTTCATGATTAGGTGGGCTATATAAAATGTTTTTCTAACCACTTTGGCCACGTGGTTGTCAAATGAGAGATTGCTATCAACTTGGGTCCCCAGGTCCCTAATTACTTCTTCTGTACTTAATGGATTTCCACCTATGTGGTAATTTGTGGGCACTTTGTTTTGCCAAAGGGATGACTATACACTTTTGGCATTTAGCTTGAGGCCATGGCACTGGCACCAGTTGTCTGTTTCTATGAGGCCCTTTTGGAGGATGCTTGTGTCAGCTGGAGAGTCGATTATGGCACCCAGTTTGCAGTCATCTGCGAACTTGGTCAGCCACAGTCCTTCCGTGTTGGCCTGTACCTCCGAGAAATATATACCGAACAAGAGAGGTCCCAGGACTGAGCCTTGTGGGACACCACTTGTAACTGGTTTGAGTCTGACATGGCTCCAGCAATTCTAACCATGTGGGTTCTGTCCTTGAGCCAGTTTGCAATCCATCTAGTGACATAGGGGTTTATATTTAAGCTGGTGAGCTTATCTATAATGCCCGAGTGGGTATTGTATCGAAGGCTTTTGAGGTGCAGGTAGGCTGTGTGGACCACCTTCCCCCTCGTCAATGGCCTTGGTGACTGTTTCAAAGAAATCAACCAGGTTTAAGAGGCAGGATCTGCCCTTAACAAAGCCGAACTGGGTAGGATCCAGTGTTTGTAGGTCCCCAATATCTTTATTTATGAGGTCCATGATGATCCTTTCCATAGCTTTGCAGACCAAGCTAGTCAGGCTTATGGGGCGATAGTTTCCAGGATCCATCGAGGCACCACCTTTATGGAGAGGGACCACTGTTGCTGTACGCCACTCTTTGGGCACATATCCTGTAGTAAGGCTGAGATTGAACAGTAGTTTTATGTTTAGGAACTTGATTAGTGAGGAAAAAAGCTGAATTTCTTTCAACTAGATAAGTGAATCTTATTATAACCAGTCTATTCAGTCCAGTTTTAGGAGGGCTAATTCTATGGACTATGTCTGGTTTAATGAAATAAATAAACCGTCTATTAGAGACATTCCACAAAGAAGACAACATTGATTGGAATGAATCATATAAAAATGATGTAGTCTCTAAATGTCTGAGGATTCTGACAAAATGTAAATGTTATCTGCTGAGCCTAGCAGAAAGACTGAACAATTTTGATTGTAAATGCACTTGATTGTCCATTACTTTAACAATTCCCTCATTTTCTTGAATTGTATAACATTTAATAACAGAAAATACATCCATTAGGCGAAGTAATGACTGAACAACTGAATTTAAATTATCCAGATTTGAATAGCTATGACCCAAGAAGAAACTGAGTATATCTGTCACAATGTTACATCCTAAAGCTGATATAGCAACAGAAGAACTATCTGAATTTAACTGTGTACCTGACACCTCTGCCTCTTCTTCATTAGCAGCTCTTTTTTTTTATCAGAAGCTACAACTAAGACAACAGTAACAAAGGACAAAAAAGTCATTTGGATTGGAAATAACTTTTGATGGTGAGTTTTGTGCCTTGGCCACCAACTGCACAATACGATCTACTTCTGTAGTTAGTGAGTCCATCTTCTTTAGACTTTCCTTGTTGCTGAATGTCCACAGAAACAAAAGTCTCTACAACATTTTTAGATGTTGACAAAGCAGGAAAAATACATTATTTTCACTTGTAAAATGTTTTTCTTTCCCTCTGGAACTGAAGATTCAGAATGTGAAGAAATTTTGTGAAGTGACTCGGATTATTTCTGTTTATTTAATTCCTGTTTCTGCTTGTGAACCGAACCGCTTATTTTTTAGCTGGGAACTTTTGTTTTTTATTTGCATTCTAAAAAGTCTGGTGAAATGCAGAGTCACTCTCTCCCTAAGAACATTATTGTAAAAATATTACATATACCCATTGCAGTGCATTACATTTTTTAAATGAAAAAGTTATTTTAACAAAATAACTTGAAGGAATCACAGGCCTGTTCATATAGCCAAGTCTGTATTGCTGCCATTAATCTGATAAGGTCATAAAGCAACTTTCACCTCCTCATATGTTCATCTCCCTTTCATAGATTGCCAGCAATCCAAATCATTTCTCAGCCATGGCACTACTCAGTTTGATAAAATATCCCTGTTTTTTTAATGTCTGCATTCTAACAACCTGTGTCATTTAGAAAAGGGTTTTCTATAAGACTGACATACTATTCTGTTCCTTATTGCAATTGTTTATTTGCTAAGTATCTGTTCTAATTTTGAAATTGGGAAATCAGTTGGGGCAACCTAATCCTTATTTATTTTGTATAATACAGAAGCAGAATGTGAAAAAGTTTTACACACTTTGTCATGAAGGAGTTTAGAAAGATATTATATGTATACTGTTGTTGTCTTTCGGCTTTACCCGGTTAGGGGAGCCCACAGCGGAACTCCGGTCCGCTAATGATTGGCAGTAGATTTTGACGAACACCGAGGTGCCAGCTCGACGTTCAACCTTCAACAAAGGCACGCCCATTTACACATGTCTTTCGAACACCCGCCCAACCGTGGGGAGGGCATGCAGACTCCACATAGAAGGCACTCCCCACAATCCAGCTGAGAATCGAATGGGAGAATCTCTTGCTGTGAGGTAACAATGCTACCTCTGCACCACCGCGATTATTGCTTTGAGATAATATGAAATCTGAAAAATGTGACCCCTCAGGAGAAGAAAAGTAGTGTGTACTGATACTATGTCATTGTCACATGTAGGGATGCATATATTTTCTCTTTAAAAGTAAACAGACAATACTATTGCATAAGTACTGTGCTGCCTGCACTTATATCTAGCTATGCATTGTTAAAAACATCCAAATGAGTAAACTCCACAAAACTGAAATGAAGAATAAAAACTCCAAGCCACAAGAGTAGGTATAGGTGAGCGCTTTCATCTACTAAGTAAAGCAAACTTCTTCAGTTAGCTATGCATTGTTGCTAACAGAAGCACACACACAACACACTCAGAATGTGCTGGGTTCTGTATCAACAGCATAACTATTCTGATTATATTTTGTGTCATTTTGTCACTTTTGTTTTTTAAACCTTTTAAACATGTATTTGAGTAATGACATTCCACAATCCTATTAGAAGTGGGAGGAGTTATGCTAGAAATGAATTTTGTGGTATTTAGCTGCCCAGATTTTTGGCCAGAAGTACCTGCTTTTCAGGGGCATTCTACAATTGTATTAGAAGTAAGAGGAGTTATGCTACGAGTGAATTTTGTGCTATTTAGCTGCCCAGATTTTTGGCTAGAAGTACCTGCTTTTCAGGGCCTTTTGGTTCAGATTTGTGACATTTGCAAGTAGAAAGGTATGCTCTAGTATTTCTGTTACTAGACAACTTGTGTAACAATTTTATGGACCGAAACACTAAAGGCGTAGGCATGGCCATATTCATTAAGGATATCCACACCTCCAGGCTAGTTGCTCAGCATAATGCATCCAAGATTATTCAAGTGCAACTAACTCTGGGCAAGACTGCAATCCAAATTGTAGCTTGCTACAGATCCCCCACCATGCCCCAAGATTCACATTTCTTGATACACTGGAAAATATTAAGGTACAACCTAACACCCTAATAATGTGCGATTTCAACTACCCCACCATTAACCCAGAAAAGTACCCATGTACCAACTCTTTTGCTCAATGTTTTTGGAATTCATAAATTACAACACCTTGGATAAACTTATCCACACCCCCACCAGGGGCAGCAATATCCTAGACCTGGTCATTACCAACATGGGCAACCGGTGTTTCACACCAGAGGTCAATTCCTCATTGGTCAGATCCGACCACAAGCTAATCACCCTAGACATCCACATCCTGCCCCCACCCCCCATTAGGGAAACCACTGTAAAAAATTTCTCCAAAGCCAACTTCACGCTTCTTAAGACAGAAGTGACAAACTTTACGACACCCATGCAGATGGACAATAGAGGTAAGACTGCTGAATCCTACACAAATGCACTTTATAAGCACTTACACGAGTGCATGGATCGTGCAATCCCTAACAGAACCAAGATGCTATCCTCCAAAAAAAGGAAGCCAATTTGGTGGTCCCCTGCCATAAACAAACTCTACAACAGAAGAAAGAAACTGTTGCAAAAAAGAGTAAAATCCCATGATTGGAGGAACTCCTTGGTCAGCCTCAGTAAAAAGCTGAGATCCCTCATGAAATCCTCCAAAGCTAGTTATGAAAACAAAATCACCACTGATTCTAAAGACAACCACAAAGCATTCTATAGCTATGTCAAGAATCTCAATGGCAACACTCAGATCTGCTCTGAGTTACACCACAATGGCACTAAATATACAAAACCAACTGATATTGCCATCATCCTGGCAGATAGGTTCAGTGCTAACTTTACCCCCCTCTCACCCCCTAAAGGGACCATCTCTATACCGGAAGAATGCAAAGTTCCTGTAATCACGGCTGCATAGGTAAAAACCACACTATCCAAAGCCAAGAACACAGCATCCATGGGACCTGACAACATCCCAGGCTGCATTCTACACAGACTACAGAACAAACTGGCACCCCACCTAAGTACCATGTTCAATCATAGCCTCACCTCAGGCTTTGTGCCCACTGAATGGCACACAGTGATGGTTATCCCACTCCACAAAGGGGGAGCCACCACAGACCCCAGGAACTACCACCCCATTAGCCTGACGAGCCTGGTCTGCAAGGCTATGGAATGTATCATCATGGAACTTATAAACAATGACATTGGTAATCTCCAAACTCTGGACCCCAAACAGTTTGGGTTTGTAAAAGGTAGATCATATCTCCTAAACCTGATAGACTTCTTTGAAGCGGTCATCAAAGCCGTAGATGAGAGTAAGGTGGTTCACACAGCCTATCTAGATCTTGCCAAGGCTTTTGACACCATCCCCCACTCTGGAATTATAGATAAACTGACTAAACTAGGTATAAATCCCTATGTCACAAGATGGGTTGCCAACTGGCTCACTGACAGAACCCACACTGTGAAAGTAGCAGACTCCAAATCTGACTTCAGACCAGTGACAAGTGGACTACTATAGGGTTCAGTCCTGGGTCCTCTCCTGTTTGGTATCTACTTCTCAGAAGTACAGGGTAACACAGAAGGTCTTTGGCTAATGAAGTTTGTAGGTGACTGCAAACTAGGAGCCATAATCAAAACTCCTAATGATGTGGATATCCTACAAAAGGGCCTCACTGAGACAGATGCCTGGTGTCAAAGCCATGGCCTCAAGCTCAATGCCAAAAAGTGCATTGTCATCCCTTTTGGTAAAAACTCTGTACTCATGAACTACCACATAGGCGGTAGTCTACTTACCACTGAAAGTGTGATAAGAGACCTTGGGGCACAGGTAGACAGTAGTCTCTCCTTTGATAATCACATCACCACAGTAGTCAGGAAATCCTTCTACATGGCACACTTCATCACAAAAGGTTTCTCATCCAGGAAAAAAGAGGTCATTGTTCCCCTCTACTTGTCACTCATTATACCCATTATAGAGTACAACACCTCTTTTGGTATGTACCTCACAAGATATCTACAACAACTAGAAATTCCACAGAAATACCTCACAAAGAGGATTGCCAGCCTCAAACAGATGCCCTACGCAGACCGTCTCAAAAAACTCCAGCTTTACTCCGTCGCATATCACCTACTCAGAGGCGATCTCTGCCTAACATACAAAGCTATGTCAAATCCAGAGCTGTTGGACATGCTCCACTTAAAGAAATCCCAATCCCTCTGAGCTACACGCTCTAGGGACCTAAACCTTGTCACCACAATAAACAGAACATGCTGGAGGGAAAGATTCCTGTCCCAGAGACTTCCCATACTCTGGAACAAACTACCTATCTATATCAAACAAAGCTCCACATTAGCACTCTTCAAGAAAAATCTTGATGATTGGATGGGAGATAGGAAATTCACCCTGAAGATCACTTCTGAGGATCTGCTCGACAGGGGCACAGGAAAATAATTTTCTTGGGTGGCAAAAGCCAGGGTACCTTTTTGACTAGGGTTATATAGGCACTAGGGCCAATAGCCTAGTACCTACCTATGAACCTATGTGTATAGTACTATACAGATTGTTTGCCAGACTGAATATACACGACACACATTTGCTTGTAGTTCAGATGATTTTGTTTTTGATCACAGATTTACTTGCCTACACAACCATGTCATGCAGGCAGTTATGTGCTGATTCCATATTTTCCTTTGTACAAATTTGCCATATTTCCTTTTTTATTGCATAACTTTCTAATTTTATGCATAAATGTCTTAGATCTGGGCTCTGTCTTGACCTCCACAGCAAATTGACTTCTGAAAGACAATATTCTGGGTTAATGAGTAAAAAGTAACTAAAATATCTTGGAATGTAACTGAGATGTTGTAATAGAAAAAAGGGTAGAGTAGGTAGGTGAAGTGGTCCAGTTTTATAATCCGTGAGGGAGCTTGGTAACAAATAATGAGGATTCTTTGATAGAAACAGAGATGGATTTGTAAAATAAAAGACACAGAATTCAAGAACTAGTAGTGCTGGTAGTGGGAGTCCAAGCACAGTGGTGCTGTACTTGTATGCATGGGAAAGGCATGATTCATATAATAACATCATTTAGGAAGTGGAAAGTTCATACTCATAAATCACCTGGGCAGTCTGGATGGCTTTGCCAGCTCATGCATGTCAGTATTGTAATTGCATTATAGTTGTGACAATCCTAGCCCTGTGATGACATTTTCATCATGCTCACCTCTAAGCATGTAGAAGCACTAAAGCAGCTGCTGCATAGCAGTAACCCAATGTGATGCAGATAAGCACCCCATGCCTCACCTTGTCTGTTATTCCCCTATTTTTAGATATTCGCTGATCCTACTTAACTATTCGATTATCATTTTACAGATACAATAAGAATTTTCTTTTGTCTGTCTTGGGTATTGATAAACTGCATTGCTATCTGACTGTACCACATACTCAGAAAGAGACTACTGCATTCACTGAACACAATTTCTGTGAAGTATCCCCCTTACTATCCAGTTGGTGTCTTCCAATTGTATTATCTTGTTCTCATGCATCATACACCTTGAAAGACAGGACCCATAATAAACCCCTTGCTATACCTTAAAACATAGAAACATAGATTGTGACCATCTACACTTTTCACTTATTTACTTGTGGGGTAAGCTTCAGATGTTTATAAACCTAACACTTATTGTCCTCATCCGTCATAAGAATGCATTCTTGTCCCATGCATTCATGAATGAAAGGCTGTTTCAGTCACCTGTCATGCATTTTATAAAAACTATTCTCTTGTTTCTCCACTGGAGCTTTAATTTATGTCATTTTCTTATCATTTATGCTTTTTTTAATGTGATACCCTGTTTTAATCTTGGGTTCCCCTGTATTTAAAAGTTTGTATCACTTTCTCATTTTTCATGACTACAGTTGTTAAAATATGGTTTGTATATATTTTATACAACTTAGCATAGAATGTCAGCCCACTTTTTATCCTCCTGTCTCCTGTTTGTTCTTTTATGACTGTGAGGTCTCCAGAACTGAACACAGTACTCTCATTGCTGTTTTACCAGTCTATATGGCCTTTTGTACCCAGTGTTTCACATGCCTTCTCTGATTTTAGGTTATCCAGTATGACTACCTGACAATCCTGTTTTGTTTTGCTGGTCCTGCTATTTTCATTCTGGCTACCAATGTATTTTCTCTTTATTTATTTTATTTTTTTGCCTCGCAAGTGAATTGTTATTTTTCACACAATGCAGGATTCATTGTTTAATCTATTTCTATTTTTTTCAGTCTTGCCAAACCTCTCTGTGCATCCTTTCTGTGCTATCTCATGCATTATCTGTGTGGCATATCTTTATGTTGTGAAGAAAAAGGCAATATTTCCCTTCCATACTGCCTGCAATATCATTTATAAAGGCACTGAAAGGACAAACTTAGAGAATGGCTTTCTGAAGTTGTTTTATGATTCTCAAGCTGTCTGCTCTTGCTGTATATTTGGGTTCCTGAACTATAATATTGGGCTTCTTTTTGGTACTCAGAAGAGCGTACGAATGTTTGCCTATTGTGCATAATATGTGTACAAGACTGAGCGGTGCCATGCAAAAACAACACAACACCACCATAACTTAAGCATGTGCAGAATTCTGCTGTCATACAAGGCAACATTAGGAGCAATGCAATATCCATTGAGCAGTCAAGTTGCCTTTTTCACTTTATTTTTTTAAATAAGCGTATGCTGTGTGTGAAAACCTGCATTTCACTTTGCTCCAATTTGGTCTGCTATTTCTCTTTGTTTCAGTTAGCTTAGTATATTTTTAAACTTCCTTTCAAGACTCATTTTAGTTACATGCAGTCCTTGTAAATGAGTGGTATCAAAACCACAGCTATGTAGATGTTTTATCCGGAATATTCAGCATATGGTCTACATTAGTAAAGAAAACATGTCTTGAATTTTTAAACCCTCTTGCCATCCACAGCATATTAATTTCCTTGAAATTCTGTAAAGGCCTGTCCCTTGCTGAGTACTATATACTTTTTCCCACAAGTTCTCACAGTTCCTACTTGGAATGTCTAGGAAAACATTATGGAACTGACAGATAATGTTCTTTTCTGTCATCCTGCTAGCTATGTCATGCGGTTGTGAACTCTTTCATTAGCAACTCTGCTTTGGGGGAGAATGGCCATGTGTGCATATCTGTAGTGTTAGTCGCAGGAAGAAACACAGTTGTGTTTTCTGCAGACGTTAGCAATGCTTCTTTTCTGATATTTTCTTGTGTTTTGAAAGAAAGAAAAGGAGTCATCACGGTTTTACCACATCATGCAGTCAGTAGGAGGCAGTAGTTCAAAGTTCAGGCAAACTTATATAACATCAGGTGAAGTGTGTGTGTGTGTGTGTGTGTGTGTGTGTGTGTGTGTGTGCGCGCGTGTGTGTGTGTGTGTGTGTGTGTGTGTGTGTGAGTGTGCTCGCGCGCATGTCTGTATTCGTGTGCACAAGCATGTGAGTGCATTGGCTAGGAGAACTATACAAAATGGCTATGACTCTAGGGAAATTTCTTTACTGTTTTTGAAAAATATAACTAAAGCTGGATGACAAGATTGCAGCTCAGCATCTCATCTTATGTGGATCTCATCTTATGTAGCATACCTCTAGCTGTGGGGTGCTCACTGTTGCCTGCCAGAAAATTCAGTATCTGTGTTTCCAGGCATTGGTAGTATCTTTTTTATTAAAACTTGGCAAGTATTCTGCACAAAGTCATAACATCACTTCCTGGTGTATTCACATATATTGAAGGTCTTCTGCTCTGCTAGTGACCTAGCCCAAACCTGATAAATGTTTCATTTATTTTTATATATAATCACCTGCTTTATTCTGCTAAGTGTTACAGCACAGCTAGAGCCCATCCTGGGAAGCATTAGGTTTATGGCAGATATGCTGAATGGGATGGCTGGCCATTGTAAGGCATGCCTATATTCTTAATCTTGTCCAGTACATGCACACACATATCTGGTACATGTGCACACACACACACACACACACACACACACACACACACACACACACACACACACACACACACACACACACACACACACACACACACACACACACACACATATACCTACAGGCAGTTGCGAGTAATTCACTTCACATTTGAGCATATTTTGAATTGTAGAAGGAAAAAGAAGACCCTTGAAACAGCCCACACAGACACTAGAAGGACAAGCAGATTCTACACAAGAAATATATGGCTGTTTAGGCAGTTTTTTTTTTCCATCTCTTTCAACTTTCTGGATTAAAAGCCTGCATTTTCACTTATTTCTTGCCTTTCCTGTAACTAGTCTAGTCTGGGTACAGATTTGCTGTATCTAGGACTGTTTGTAAGCTTCTGAGCCCCCCAAGCCTTTCTGTGTTGGAGGGAAGCCTTCTAGCTTATCAGTGGAAGTGGTAAGCACTAGGTGGCCTGTCTACCACAAGAGGAGTGGTTTCTGGCCCAGAAATTGTAGTTTATTGGGCGTTTGGGCAGTTGTTTCCCATCTCTTTCAATTTTCTGGATTAAAAGTCTGCATTTGCGCTTGTTTCCCGCCTTTCCTGTAACTAGTCTAATCCAGATACAGATTTGCTGTATCCAGGACTGTTTGTAAGCTTCTGAGCGGTGCCAAAGACTGCTTTTCAATTTTTTCCATTAGATCTGCTAGTTCTCTCCTCTTCTGCACTTTTACTAGCTTATTAGTCTAGCACTTTACCAGACTTCTTGTAGCAATTATTGTAGTGCACAAAGTACTACCAGCACTAAACATTCTACAAAGAAACTGCTCCAGTACTTATTATTAATCCCCACCCCTCCAGGCATGTCTAAAGGTCAGTTCCCTGTGCTTTCCCCTATTAGCCTGGTGAACCTGGGCATCCTGAATCAATGTAGCAACTGCCTCATGTACACTGACAGCCCTTTCCTCTTACCTCCCAACATTCAGACTTGCGAGAGATGCACTTATATATCCAAATTGGAAGCCACGCACTCTCAAGCCAAGACCGGAATAGCTGGTCAAGATGAGAAGGTCAGCACTTGCACCACACCACATGTAACACATAGCCCTCCAGAACACACACCAGCACTGCCTTCACATAAAAACACAAACCACACACCCACCTTCGCATTGGCTCTCAATAAAAATCTAACCAAACTGCAGAGACCTCCAAGGCAGAAATGAACTCGACCACCACAACACTAATCATGAAACACATAACTCTCCTAAACAGTGTGCCACTCAACCAAAGCCCCTAAGGCAAAACAGCATGCCCAACACACTAGTCATAGGTGACTCAATAGTGAGGCACACTGATGTCCCACTCACTAAGTTGAGTAAGGAGAAAGTAACAGTCAGCTGCCTGTCAGGTGCCAGGATCTGCCACATAATGCACATATCAGGTTCCTCAACAACAGGTACACATATGACTCTGTCATTGTACATGTGGGTGTGAATGACCTGAGACTTACCTCCCTGGACTACATGAAAAGAGACATGGAGGAGCTCTCGGATTATGTAGCCCAGGCGGGTATGACCCTAGCCCTGAGCAGCATCCTACAATCACCCAGAATGATACCACAGTAGAAGGAGAAAATTATTGATTTCAACAATTGGCTACATTTCTGGTGTTATTCTAAGGGGATCCAGTATCTGTCTGCCTGGGATAACATGACTGACAGACCTCAATGCTTTGCCAGTGATGAGCTGCATCTATCACCCCTGGGCCTCTGGATACTGGCCAAGGCTCTTGCCACTCCTATAGTGCCTTTTTAGGCAGTGTTCCAAAGACCAAATTACCACCATAACAGCTACAAACAAATGCAATCTGAGGGTCATGCTGCTCAGTGCTAGAAGTCTAAATCTCAAAATGCACTCTCTCAAAGCACTTCTCAAAATGGAGAACATCGACATTTGTGCTGTAACAGAGACCTGGTTTAAAGCAGCAGTAAGCACCCCTGCACTACCAGGCTATAACTCATTCCACACCTTTCGGCCCCAGAACTTGGACCGAAGTTTCAAAGGTGGTGGTGTTTCCATATTCATAAAGGATGTGCACACCCCCAGACTGGTAGCATAACATAACACATACAGGATACTTCAGGTGCAGCTAACATTGGGTAAGACAGCGATTCAGGTCGTAGCCTGCTGTAGGCCCCCAACCATGTCCCAAGACTCACACTCCACATTCCTAAGCACCCTGGAGAAAATTAGGGTCCAACCTAACACTCTCATACTGGGTCACTTCAACTACCCCTCCATTAACTGGGAAAACTACTCATGTACCAATACACTTGCCCAGTGTTTCCTGGAATACATTAATTCCAATGCCCTGGACCAGCTCGTTCTTACCCCCACTACAGGTAGCAACATAATTGACCTGGTCATTACTAACATGGGTGACCGTTGCTCTACACCAATAGTCAACTCCTCCCTGGTTAGATCTGACCACAAACTAATTACCTTGGAAATACACCCCCCCGCAAAGGTAACCACCATAAAATACTTCTCCAAAGCTAACTTTGGGCTCCTAAGAACAGAGGTGGCTAACTTCATGGCACCCATGCAAATGGAGAATAGTTGCATGACCGCCAAATCATACACCAGTGCATTGTATGAACATGTACACAAATGCATGGATCTCACCATACCCAATAGAACCAAGACACTCTCCTCCAAAATAAGGAAGCCAATCTGGTGGTCCCCTGCCATAAACAAACTCTACAACAGAAGGAAGAAATTGATGTGGAATAAGGTGAAGTCCCAAGACTGGAAAAGCTCCCTTATCAGCCTCAACAAAAAGGTGAGATCCCTCATCAAATCTTCAAAAGCTAGCTATGAAAACAGGATTGCATCAGATAGTAAAGACAACCACAAGGCCTTCTACAGTTATGTAAAGAATCTCCACGGCAATACCCAGATTTGCTCTGGGCTACTGCACAATGGTACCTCCTATACCGAGCCAACAGATATTGCCAATATACTGGCCGACAGATTCATTGCCAACTTTACCCCTTTCTCCCCCCAAAGGACCAATCACAATACCAGTAGATTTCAAGGCACCCAGTATTACTGCTGCACAGGTTAAAACAGAACTGTCCAAGGCGAAGAATACAGCTTCTATGGGACCTGACAATATCCCTGGCTGTGTTCTACATGAACTACAGAGTGAACTGGCACCTCACCTGTGTGCTCTTTTCAACCACAGCCTCACCTCAGGCTTTGTCCCTACCAAATGGCACACTGCTACAGTCATCCCTCTCCACAAAAGAGGAGCAATTACAGACCCTGGGAACTATCACTCCATTAGCCTGACGAGTCTGATATGCAAAGCTATGGAATGCATCATCATGGACCTAATAAACAAGGATATAGGGAATCTCCAAACTCTGGATCCCATGCAGTTTGGTATTGTGAAGGGTAGATCATGCCTGCTCAACCTGGTTGACTTCTTTGAGTCAGTCACTAGAGCTGTGGAAGAAGGCAAGGTTGTTCATACAGCCTACCTTGATCTGGCCAAGGCCTTTGATACCATTCCCCACTCAGGAATCATAGAAAAACTCACTAAGCTAAGCATCAACCCATATATCACTAGGTGGTTTGCAAACTGGCTCACAGATAGAACCCACAGTGTGAAAGTAGCTGACTCCAAGTCAGACTGCCGACCAGTCACGAGTGGAGTCCCACAGGGTTCGGTCCTGGATCCTCTCCTGTTTGGTATCTACTTCTCTGAAGTCCAGGCCAACACAAAGGGACTCTGGCTGACAAAGTTCACAGATGATTGCAAGTTGAGAGCTATTATTAAATCCCCAAGTGATGTTGATATCCTACAGAAAGGCCTCACTGAGACCAATGACTGATGTCAGGACCATGCCCTTAACTCAATGCCAAAAAAATGTGTCATCATCCCCTTTTGGAAAAACCTGGTTCCCATGAATTACCACATAGATGGTGGTCCACTGAACACAGAAGGCGTTATAAGAGATCTGGGAACACAGGTTGACAGCAACCTCACATTTGACCACCACATTGCCACTGTGGTCAGAAAGTCCTTCTGTGTGGCACATCTCATTACTAAGGGTTTTGCATCCAGGAAGAAAGAGGTAATTGTCTCCCTCTGCTCTTCCCTCATTAGGCCAATCGAGTACAATGCCCCATTTGGTATGTGCCTCACTAGACACCTGTAACAACTGGAGAGGCCGCAAAAGTACATCACAAAGAGGATTCTAGGCCTTAAACACTTGTCCTATATGGACAGACTCAAAAAAACTCTAACTATTCTCTGTCTCATATTGCCTACTTAGAGGCGATCTCTGCTTGACTTACAAAGCCATGTCTGACCCATCTCTGTTAGAAATGCTACATCTAAAGAAATCCCAATCCCTCCACACCACATGCTCCAGAGACCTCTACCTCATTACCACAATCAACAGAACATGCTGGAGGGACAGGTTCATAACCCAGAGACTGCCCATGCTATGGAATAGACTTCCCATACATGTCAAATAGAGCACCTCACTGGCCCTCTTCAAGAGAAATCTTGATGTGTTGATGGGAAATAGAAAATTCACCCCGGGGGTCACTCCAGTGGCTCTACTCAACAGAGGCACTGGGAACTAAGTTTGGGTGGCATGATGCCAGGGTAATCCTATGTGCTAGGCTTGTAAAGGCTCCAGGGCCATTAGCCTAGTGTACACCTATGAACCTAAAGACCCCAACTAGGTACTGAGCTGCAGATCGTAGAGTCATGAAAT
Source organism: Protopterus annectens (assembly GCF_019279795.1). Lineage (NCBI taxonomy): Eukaryota > Metazoa > Chordata > Ceratodontiformes > Protopteridae > Protopterus > Protopterus annectens. The sequence goes on along the minus strand of NC_056739.1, from coordinate 1,174,914,381 downwards.
AGCAACAATGACAGCTTCACTGCAGAAGCTCACTCAGACACTGTATAGATTGCTGTGAGGGAAAGCTGAATTTGTTTTTACTTTCATGTATTTTGTATTGATTCATTGCCTTTTTTTCTATTTTGTATATTATGTTTTTTCTTTACACTGTGTTTTATTTGTATTCTGATTTTAATTGCTTAATTAAACTAAGAAAGAGACCACAGCTGTGTCTCTTGTGAGTCACACAGAAAATAGAACAGGTCAATTAAAGTTAATTACCTTTGAACTGTGTGTGGATCTAGGAACTACATTTTGTATTTAAAGGATAAAATAAAAAATTCAAGGCTTTACTGGAAAAGCTCTCTCAGACTATACCATAGATTGTTGTGAGGGAAAGGTTAGTTGTTTTTTTATTTTCTTGTATTTTGTATTGCTTCATTACCTTTTTCTATTTTGTATATTGTGATTAATTTCCTTTACACTGTGTTTTACTTAGTATTCTGCTTTAAACTGCACATTTAAGCTATGAAAGAGACCACAGCTGTGTCTCCTGTGAGTCACACAGTAATTTGAACAGGTCAATTAAAGTTAATTACCTGTTAACTGAGGGTGGAGTTAGGAACTAAACCTTCTATTTAATGGGTAAAATAAAACATTTTAGCTGTCTTTCTAGTTTTTTTATTTATTTATTTTTATTTTACATTTGTTGACTGGGCTAGTCTAACTGGATATATGTCCATTTTCAGTAGAGGCCTGGGGAGAAAAGCTCCACATAAGCAAAAATTTACAACTTCAGGTACAGATAAATAATTCTGTAACAACTTAAGGTACAGTACTATTTTGAGCTGAGGAATACACATTTTATATAGACAAATATTATTATTAAAGGAGCAGAGGATAAGAAACAGATAGAGCAACAAACTATTTTAAAGTGGCACACAATAAGAAAGAGAGGTGAAGAAAAAAAACACAAATAAATGTAGCAGCTCAGGAGCAGTATTTAGCAGAGTATACCATTTATCCTATAGTAGCATAGCAACTTAAAGGGAAGCAAGTGGTAGTAAGTAAAAAGAAAGTTTATATGGATGTTTTTATGTGCTAAATAGATTACTACTACTTGCTAAGCAAGTACACAATTAGAAAAAGAGTATGTTAGTGCAACTGTTAAAAATACTAAAATAAAGTAAAGGTGAGACTACTGTATGAGGCATGGAGAGAGTAGGAATCCAATTGCAAATGGTAATGAGGGAAGGCTACAGAGAAAGTGGTGGTAAAATTAGTCTGGGTTACTACATGGGCATAACCAGTGGTTACAAAGGTGTTGTTTGAGTTGTTTTTTGAACATTCTTACTGAGGAGAGAGATGAGAGTTCAAATGGAAGGAGGTTCCAGAATTTGCCAACAGTGTTGGCGAACAGAGAGTCACTGGCCTTATTTTGGGATTTGACTGCGGATACCAGTACTTTATTGGCTGAGCGAAGGGTTGTCAAATTACTATAGGGGGTAAGAAGGCTAGTAAGTATAGGAGAATTTTTTGGAAGATAGAGGATAGTATGGGCGATAATAAGTTGTTTAATTTGGAGTTGATTATGAAGTTCTAGCCATCCTAGTTGTTTTAGGTTTTGACAGTGGTGAGTTCTAAATGAGGAACCAGTAGCAAATCTGGCAATATTGTTATAGGAGGTAGCTAGTTTGTTAAGGTTGTTTCTTGATAGGTTGGTATAGATGGGACAGGCATAGAGGAGGGTGGAAATTAGATGGGTGAGGGCAATAGTTGTTCTAGCAAAAGCTGTTGCCTGCCCCTTATGTTAATTTGACCACATATTTCCTTCCCCCTTCTCTTTCATTGGCTATTGTGAGTAAGCACAAAATTGCCATTTTTGTGGCCATCTCACTGTATTCCATAGAGTCAGAATACAAAGTGCCTAGCCCCTTCCAGTCTATCTTGCTGTCTTAAAACTAGTGCTCTCTACTTAGATTGCTAAAGCTTAAGTTACATCCTCTTTCAGCTCTTAGGACACTAACCCATTTTTTCCATCTTACCTTTAAAATCTCCAACATATAGTCCAAGACCACCAATTATTGTAGAGCCCACATTCTGTCTCTCAGAGGTCATTGTGTGCTTAGTACTTCAGTTTTGTTCCTGGTGAGAGAAGGAACATAGAGATATTATTTCCTGGAGACTGCTGATCACCAGCAAGCTTAATAAGTGCTTCATAGGTGCTAGATTTGAATTTCTGCTTTTATTTTGCTTTTGGTGAGAGAAGAAGCAGAGCGCATTGATTTCTGGCTGTTTCTGATTGGGCAGTGAGTGTCTCTGTTGGATCTTCCTGATTGGCCTTATTGCTATTCAAGGCATCTTCCAGGAAAAGGTGACAACAAGCCTACGGACCCTCTTGTCAGCTGGGACTAGACTGTTGACCACCAAAGAGCATGTGACCTGCTTTCCATCTTGAGATGTGTGCTACCGCTTTGCTTCTGGTGAGAGAAGAAACATAGGAGATTTGTATCCCAGCAGCATGAAGATGTGGTGAGACCAGCACTTGTAGTAGCCAGGTAGTAGCCAATCAGATGAATCCTCTCTTTTCATCATTCTTAACAAAGCTAATTCTTTCTCTTTGGTAACTATTTCTTGATTACCTACTATATAACCTAACTTCAGAATATCTCCTTAAATACGTCATCCATAAATCACCAAGGTATAATATATATATATATATATATATATATATATATATATATATATATATGTATGTATATATATATATATATATATATATATATATATATATGTATAGGTATACATGCATTTGCATGAAAGACTGATGTGCGAACGTGAATGTGTCGACAGCAGAACCCCAGGATCACGGAATGTTGAATCAGTGGTTGTCGAACCTGAGATTACCGTACACTGGCCAGGCTATCTCGACCCATGGTAGCGCTTGTTGTGGCAGTTGTGTGATTAGGAATTTGTAATTCCGAGCATTCGGGCGCACAAGATTCGACATTTAGGTTCGGCGTTACACCGGATCGACCTTTGGTCGCGTGCCCAAATGCATGTAAACTATATATATATATATATATATATATATATATATATATATATATATATATATATATATATATATATATATATATATATATATATAAGTTTCCCTTCAAGTTTTTGGCAGTTCCCTGTGTAGACACAGACACCTTAAGTTGACATTTTTTTTCCTTTAAAAGCACCCTTGAAATTTCACCAGTACCTAGTTGCACACAGGACAACTAGTTTGCACTGACAAGCACTGCCCCGAGTTCATAGGTTCATAGGTAGGTACTAGGCTATCAGCCTAAGGGCCTACGTAAGCCTAGCCAACAAGGTTCCCTGGCTTACACCAGCCAAGAAAGTTATTGTCCTGTGCCACTGTCAAGCAGAGGCACAGAAGTGATCCCCAGGGTGTATTTCCTATTTCCCATCCACTCATCAAGATTTTTCTTGAAGAGTGCTAATGAAGAACTTTGCTTGACATAGATGGGTAGCCTGTTCCAGACTATGGGAAGTTTCTGGGACAGGAATCTATCCCTCCAGCATGTCCTGTTTATTGTGGTGACAAGGTTTAGGTCCCTAGAGCATGTAGCTCAGAGGGTTTGGGATTTCTTTAGTTGTAGCATGTCCAGCAGCTCTGGGTTTGACATAGCTTTATATGCTAGGCAGAGATCACCTCGGACTAGGCGATATGCTGGAGTTTTTTGAGGCGGTCAGTGTAGGGCATTTGTTTAAGGCCAGTAATCCTCTTTGTGAGGTACTTCTGTGGCCTTTCCAGCTGCTGCAGATGTCTTGTGAGGTACATTCCAAAAGGGGCATTGTACTCTATAATGGGTCTAATGAGTGTCGAGTAGAGGTGAACAATGATCTCTTTTTTCCTGGATGAGAACCCTTTTATAATGAGGTGTGCCACATAGAAGGACTTCTTGACTACTGTGGAGATGTGACTATCAAAGGAGAGACTACTGTCCACCTGGGTCCCAAGGTCTCTTATCACGCATTCGGTGTTAAGTAGATTGCTGCCTATGTGGTAGTTCATGGGTACAGAGTTTTTACCAAAGGGGATGACACTGCACTTTTTGGCATTGAGCTTGAGGCCATGGCTCTGACACCAGGCATCTGTCCAACAAGGCCCTTCTGTAGGATGTCCACATCATTTGGGGACTTCACTATGGCTCCTAGTTTGCAGTCATCTGCAAACTTCATTAGCCAGAGGCCTTCTGTGTTAGCCTGTACTTCAGAGAAGTAGATTACTAAACAGGAGAGGTCCCAGGACAGAACCCTGTTGTACTCCACTTGTCACTGCTTTGAGGTCAGATTTGGAGTCTGCAACTTTTACAGTGTGGGTTCTGTCAGTGAGCCAGTTGGCAACCCATCTTGTGACATAGGGATTTATACCTAGTTTGGTGAGTTTAACTATAATTCCAGAATGGGGGATGGTGTTGAAAGCCTTGGCGAGGTCAAAATAGGCTGTGTGAACCACCTTACCCTCAGCTATGGCTTTGGTGACTGCCTCAAAGAAGTTGATCAGGTTCAGAAGGCATGATCTGCCTTTCACAAACCCAAACTGGGTGAGATTCAGAGTTTGGAGGTTACCAATGTCTTTGTTTATGAGTTCCATGATGATATGTTCCATGGCCTTGCAGACCAGGCTCATCAGGCTAATAGGTCGATAGCTCCCAGAAACAGTGGTGGCTCCCCCTTTGTGGAGTGGGATAACTGTTGCTGTGTGCCATTCAGTGGGCACAAAGCCTGATGCGAGGCTATTATTGAACATGGTGCTTAAGTGGGGAGCAAGTTCGTTCTGAAATTCGTGTAAAACGCAGCCTGGGATGTTGTCCGGTCCCATGGATGCTGTGTTTTTGGCTTTAGAGAGTGCAGCTTTTACCTGCATAGTTGTGATTACAGGGACTCTGCATTCTTCCTGTATAGATATGGGCCCTTTGGGGGGGGGGGTGAGAGGGTAAAATTAGCACGTGAATCTATCTGCTAGGATGTTGGCAATATCAGACTCCAAATCTGACCTCAAAGTATTGACAAATGGAGTACCACAGGGTTGCAAACCAGATACTTCTGACATTACTTTATATTCTCACTGCCACCATCTAATCAATAAAAAAGGGCCTATTGCCATGGATATGAACTTTTCACTATCTCCATTGCCAGCTTGATGGGTATGGGCATTCTGAGGCAGTGTAGACATTACCTTATGTTTATTGACAACCAGCTAATTCTCAAACAAACTGATATGGTATGTGAGAGATTTATTTATACAGTGTCACTGGAGTCAAATCTCTCATATAAAAGCATTCCTAATGTCAGGCACATACACCCACATATGCTGAGGCACTTAAATGTAAACTTCCTAAACCAAAAAAAAAAAACACAAGTCCTAGATGAAGTACACATAACAGATACCCTTAGCAGCCTGAACCTACTGATATTGCCAACGTCCTAGCAGATAGATTCAGTGCAAACTTCACCCCCCTTTCACCCCCAAAAGGGCCGACAACAATACTGGAAAAGTGTAGTGTCCCGGAAATCATAGACGCACAGGTGAAAACAGCCCTTTCAAAAGCCAAAAGCACAGCATCTATGGGGTCAGATGGTGTCCCAGGCTGCATCTTGCTCGAACTACAGAACGAACTAACCCCCCACCTAGACACACTGTTCAACCTCAGCCTCTCCACAGGCTACATGCCCATAGAATGGTGCACAGCAATGGTTATTCTGCTCCACAAAGGAGGGGCTACAAGTGACCCTGATAACTATCGCCCCATAAGCCTGACTAGCCTGGTCTGCAAGGCTATGGAGCGCATCATCATGGAACTCATTAGCAAAGACATTGGGAACCTCCAAACACTTGAACCAACCCAGTTCGGCTTTGTTAAGGGCAGATCATGCCTACTAAACCTGGTTGACTTCTTCGAGACAGTCACCAAGGCCATAGATGAGGGGAAAGTGGTTCACACAGCCTACCTTGACCTCGCCAAGGCTTTTGACACCATTCCCCACTCGGGAATTATAGAAAAACTTACCAGCCTGAACATAAACCCCTATGTCATGAGATGGGTTGCCATTTGGCTTACAGACAGAACTCACACAGTAAGAATATTGGGCTCCAGGTCTGACTCTAAACCAGTCACAAGTGGTGTCCCACAAGGCTCGGTCCTGGGAATCCTACTGTTCGGCATATACTTCTCAGAAGTACAGGCAAATACAGGAGGACTATGGCTAACCAAGTTCGCCGATGACTGCAAACTGGGAGCCATAATTGACTCTCTGGCTGACATGCACATTCTCCAAAAGGGCCTTAGTGAGATGGACACCTGGTGTCAAAGTCATGGTCTCAAGCTAAATGTCAAAAAATGCATAGTCATCCCATCTGGGAAAAACAAAACACCCATGAATTACCACATAGGTGGCAGTCCCCTTAATACAGAAGAGGTAATAAGAGATTTGGGGCCCACGTAGATAGTAATCTCTCCTTTGACAATCATATTGCCAAAGTAGTTAGGAAATCCTTCTATGTAGCTCATCTAATTACTAAAGAGTTCACATATAGAAATAAAGAGGTTATAGTGCCCCTCTACTTGTCACTCATCAGACCCATCATAGAGTACAATGCCCCATTTGGGATGTACCTCACAAGACACTTCCAACAGCTGGAAAGACCACAAAAATACCTCACCAAGAGGATTACTGGCCTCAAACATATGTCCTATGCAGCCTGACTGAAAAAATTCCGGCTGTACTCAGTGGCATATCGCTTACTCAGAGGTGATCTCTGCCTGACTTACAAAGCCATGTACAACTCAGAATTATTTATACTCTTACTTCAGAGTATAAATAACAGAATAACAAACTTCCATGCTTGGCTAAGTCACACTGCACCTGACATAGTAGCAGTAACAGAAACCTGGCTAAAACCACAAACTACTAACTCTGAGATTATACCACCTGGCTTCCAAGCTATTCGATTCTATCGCCAAAACAAAAAAGGTGGTGGTGTAGCCTTAATCTACAACTGCCTGCTGAATCTCTGCCCTTACCAGAATCCCATTCCTCAGTTTAATAATGCCGAACTAATCATAGGAATCCTCAAAATGAACAACTTTAAAAGTATCTGTATTATAGCCATCTATAGTCCTCCTGGTGACAACATTTCCACCCTAGAGAATATTCTCGTATGGGCCTCAAACAACATCAAACTTGAGACTTACATTCTAGGTGATGTCAACATTGGCTGGAATAAAATTAATAACAATACTCCCACCCTGTCTATCAATCTTTATAATTTTACTCAACTAATAAACAACATTACCAGACCTAACAAAAATAACCCCCCAGGGTCCATCCTGGACTGGCTCTTACTCAGCCACCCTAATAACATCTCTGACTCTGGTATACTACCTGACTCAATAAGTGATCATCTTCCAGCCTTTATTAACCGAGCTACCCAACAGCTCCCTCACCAACACCAATATGCCCACACTCATAACCTCACTGATTTTAACCCTTCTATATTCTCTGAAACCCTTAAACTAACAAATTGGGATACACTAAAAGCTCTTCCTCTAGATGAAGCCTTAGAAGTTTTCTATACTACCTTCCTTAAAATCCTAAACTCCCAAGCCCCACCTCGAACAAAATGAATAAAATACAACTCTGCCCCTTGGCTAACTAAGGACATTAAAACTCTCATGCTACAAAGAGACAAAACATGGAAACTCTACAATAAAAATAAACACCCAGCTTCATTCCTTCAATTTAAGCAACTCCGCAATCTCACCAAAAAACTTATCACAAAAGATAAAAAATCATACTACACCAAACTACAGTCTACCCTCTCAAACAATCCCAAAAAATTCTGGAATTCCATCAACTCCCTCTTACACCCAGGTACTAAATCCAGTCCCTGTCCAGACAACAATAAGACTGACACAGAAATTGCAACCCTTTTTAACTCCTTCTTTACCAGCTCCATAGCCGAACTGACCAAATCCTTCTCCAATTCCACCCCCTGCCCTACCCCTAAGCCTTCTTACCCTTCTTCTCCCCACTCCTGCTCCCCTAAATCCCCTCCCACTTTTTATCTAAAACCTGTGTCAACCACTTGTATCAAAAAACTTCTTTCCAAACTCAAGCCATGCTCTAATGCCCCCGACAATATCCCATCACTCTTCTCAAGCTCGCAGCAGATGGCATCGCCATATCCATCAGCATTCTCATCAATAGATCCATCCAGGAATCTTATGTTCCCAAACTATGGTGAGCTGCCTACATTCTGCCCCTTCATAAAGAAGGCAAAAATAATAGCATTTCTAATTTCTGCCCAATAGCCATTCTTTCCCCAATTTCAAAAGTCCTTGAAAAATGTATCCACCTGCAACTCATGCCCCACCTCCTAAATAACCATCTCCTCACCCCTACTCAACATGGTTTCCGTCCTGGCCACAGTACCATTACTGGTCTCCTCTCTTTCTTAGACATTGTCAATCATGCCCGTGATTCTGGAGATATTGTCTCCACTGTCCTTCTTGACCTTTCCAAGGCATTCGACACGGTATCCCACACACTCCTTCTTAGTCACCTTTCTAACCTCAATCTCTCCCTTGATTCCCTTTCTTGGTTCAAAAGTTATCTCTCAGATAGATCCCAAGCTGTGAAATGGCAAACAGGTACCTCTACCGTACTACCTACTCAACCGGAGTTCCTCAGGGTTCTATTCTCGGACCTATGCTCTTTAATGTCTTCATCAATGATTTTCACTCTGCAATTCCTCATTCTCAAATTGTGCAATATGCAGACGACTCCACTTTAATCTGCTCAGTCTCTAGCCTTCCTGAGCTCCAGGCCAAAACCCAATTGGCCTTCACAACTACAGAGAATTGGATGCTTCAAAACCATCTCTCCCTTAATGCCAATAAATCCCATATCATTCTTTTCTCCCCCTCAAAAGCACTCCCTCTTGATAAGCCATCCTTCAAGATCACCAGCCTCTCCCACTCCTCAATAGAAGTTGTTAGTTGTGCCAAATTACTTGGTGTTACCATTGATGAACACCTGAAATTTAATACTCATATTCAACTAAACATAAAAAAAACCCATCAGAAGCTCGGAATGCTTTACAGAAACGCTAACTTTCTATCATTAGCTACAAGACAAACACTCACCTCTACCTTCCTTCTCCCTTCTCTATTGTATGGTGCCCCTCTTCTAACCAACCTCACCGCTTCTATCTCCTCAAAACTTGAAAGTTGCTACTACAAAATTGCCAAATTTGCTACTAACTCTACTCATTCTACACACCATTGCATCTCCCTCCATATTCTTCAATGGCTAGAACTCCCTAATCATCTTGATTACCTCCAACTTACTACTGCACATAAACTAATTTTTAAACCACCTGCTTGCCCTGCACTATCTAATATCTTGCCCTTCTACACTCTTCTCAGGCCCCTAAGATCAGGCCACCAAAATCTTCTTTCAGTACATAAACCTAAACGACCCCCTGGCCACCTTCTACTTTCTTTTACTATAGCAAAAAAATGGAACTTGCTTCCTCCCCTACTAAGAGTCACTACAAGCCATGAACAATTCAAATCTCTTCTCCATTCTCACCTCTCCCAAAACTGGATATGTAATTGTATAATTCCTACCTAGATCCTATTACATCCCAGTTTCAATATTCCCCCTCCTGTCCCTCTTCTTCCAACACTTTCCTCAGCTCCCCACCCTCTACTTCTTTATCTCCTTTTCCCCCCTGTTTAAACTCTATGTAAATTCCTTTTATATCCTCACCTTCCCACTGCCTATATGCCTATTCTTGCAACTGTATCTTTTACCATTTCCATAAGATGTGCTTTCACCTCAAACATAAAATGAATCTTTGTCTAACTGTTCTTTTTTATCCTCCTCCTGGCATCTCATTTCCTTTAAATTCTTTGCACCTCCTTTTTCCTACACTTCTCCTTTGATTTACTTCATGTGCATTTCATATCTATGTATATTTTTTTTCTTCTATGCTAACAATACAATTGTATAAAAATGTTATTTTTACTTGTTTGTAAATTGTTAAGTGTGCAATGTTTTAGGAATATGGAGCTTTAAGTGTGCAATGTGTTTGTAATATGGAGCTTTTCTCCCTGGGCCTCCACTGAAAACGGGCTTTCGGGCCCAGTGGACTTCCCCGGTTATCAAACTGGAAATAAATAAATAAATAAATAAATAAATGGATAGACATGCTCCACCTAAAGAAATTCAAGTCACTGCGAGCCACTCGCTCTAGTGAGCTAAACCTCATCACAACAATAAATAGAACATGCTGGAGGGATAGATTCCGGTCACAGAGACTCCCCATGCTTTGGAACAAAATTATTAACTACATTAGGCAGAGCCCCTCACTAACACTCTTCAAGAGAAACCTTGACAAGTGGATCGGTAACAGAAAATACACCCCTGGGATCCCTTCATTGACTCTTCTTGACAGAGGCTCAGTTAATCAATGGGGCAGCGAAAGCTGACACACTCTGGCTAGGCTTATAAATGCCCTAGGGCAGATAGCCTAGTACCTACCTATGAACCTATGAACGCACTCTTTCTAAACAACATCCACATAAACACACACAACCACATTTCACAGAGCCACTACTTAAAGCCCATAAGGCAAACCAACACAATTCAACATTCTGTTCATTGGAGACTCCATTGTGAGACACACTGATGTCTCTCTCACCAGACTGAGTAAAGAGAAACTCACATTATACACACGCACTCAAGTCATTGGACCACAAGTACCAGTATGACTCAGTCATAGTCCATGTGGGTGTAAATGACCTGAGACATACTTCCCACACTATAAGAAGATAGACATCATGAAGCTGTTGGAATATGTGTCCCAGATTTGAACAGCATTTTACCCTTCCAAGGATGATGCCACATTATGAACAAAATATGACTGACTTTTTAATAATTGGTTCCGTTTCTGGTGCTATTCTACGGGGATGCAATGTTTGTCATCATGGATGGAGAAGGTCAACAGACCATGCTACTTTGCCAGGGATGGCCTGCACCTTTCTCCTCTAGGCTTTTCAGTATTTGCTAAAACACTGTCTACCCCCATAGTGCCCTTTTTAGGCAATACCATACATAAAGTACTTCCGACATAGCAGATCAAAACCAAGAAAATCTAAAGATGTTACTGATCAATGCTAGGAGTCTAAACAAAAAACTCCACTTCCTACAAGCTCTCCTCACTCTAGAGAATGTTGACATATGTGTGGTTACTGAGACATGGTTTCAAGCCATGAAAAGCACACTGGCAATGCAAGGCTATAACGTTTTCCACACATTTAAATCAGCTACTACACAGGGAGAGACCAACGGTGGAGGTGTCTTGATATACATGAAAAATAAATATACCTCAAGGCTTGTCAAACAGGACAATGCACTTGATCTTCTCCACATTCAAATCACCATAGGCAAAATCCCATACCACTTCCGTGCAAGCTATAGGACCTTGTATATGACCCATGAAACCCATATCATGTATTTAAACTTATTAAAAACACTCACCGTCCAATCCAATACAAAACCGATGGGTGATTTTAATTATCCCATTATTAACTGGGAATCATAAATGACACCACATGAGCAGGTACAGAGATTCCTGGATTTCATAAACACAAACTCCCTGGACTAGATGGTCAATACACCAACCAGGAATGCAAACATACCGGATCTGGTCCTTACTAATGTGGGAGGGTGCTGCACACCCCCTAGTGTAATGTCTTTCCTGGTAAGATCAGACCACAAACTTGTTTCCTTTGAAGTAATAATAAAACCTAGAGTCCCATCTAACTCTGAAATATTCAGGAGCTACTCTAAGGCTAACTTCCTACTACTAAGTGATAACCTGTCAAAAGTTTAAGCCCCTATAAATCTTGAGAACACTGCTGTCTATGTGGAACTGTTCACAGAAGCTCTGCACAAGCATGCTAATAGCTGCATAGAGGTCAGATATACCCACCAGGAAGAAGTACAGAACTAACTCAAAAAACAAACCACCCTGGTGGAATCACAGAATCAATAGGAAATATAACAGAAGGAAGAAAATCATGGCAAAAACTAGGAACTGTACCACCCAGCAGGATAAAAACACTCTCATCACACTAAATAAACAACTAAGATGATAAATAAATTTTATTTGGCCAAGGGCAACCACAAGGAATTCTTTAAGTATGTCTGCAACCTCAAAGACAATACACAATCATGTCCAGAGCTCATTGTTAATAGAGCCATCGGTACTGAGCCAGAAGATAGAGCAAACTTATTGGCCGACAAATTCATCTCCAACTTTACCTCTGTCTCCCCCTCTACCTCTCCGCAGGAAATACCATCAAATATAACTCCCCCCTACTACCACTAGAGAACAGGTCCTCAATGGTTTCTCTAAGGCCATGAACACTGCATTGATGGGCCCAGACAATATCCCAGGATGCCTTCTAAATAGAGTCAAACATGGCATATCAGGTCCTCTGGAATTGCTATTTATCTTTTGCCTCCAATCAAGCTTTGTGCCTCACAAATGGAGAACAGTCATCCCTCTACACAAAGGTGGGCCATCTACAGATCCAGAAAACTACAGACCCGTAAGTCTCACTAGTCCCGTATACAAAGCCATGGAAAGAATTATCATGGAAATGATCAATAATGACAGAGGAAACCTCCAGACACTGTACCCAACTCAATCTGAGTTTGTCAAGGGCAAGTCATGCCTACTCAACCTGGTGGACTTCTTTGAGAAGGTCATCAAAGCAATGGGTAAGGGCAAAATGGTTCACACTATCTACCTTGACCTGGCAAAGACATTTGACACAATACCCCACTTGGGCATTGTTGACAAAGTCAGGAGGTTAGGTATAAATCCTTGTGTCATCTGGTAGCTACCTAGCTGGTCACAGAGAGATCCCAGAAAGTTGAATTGGGGAAACCACCTCTATAAAGAGACCAGTCACAAGTGGAGCCCCTCAGAAATTGGTCCTGGGACTCCTCCTTTTTGGCATTTACTTCTCTGAAGCCAAGGCCAATGTCAATGGCTTCTGGCTGACCAAATCTGAAGATGATTGCAAATTAGGAGGAGTCATAGAACCCCGGCGACACAAATGTCCTCTAGGGAGGGCTGATACTGAGAAATAACTGGTGTCAGAGTCATGGACTAAAATGAAACGCCGTGAAATGCATAATAGTATTCTTTGGGAAGTCATCCACCACTGGTAACCATTATATTGACAACATACCTCTAAGAGCTAAACCAGTAGTCAGGGATCTAGGCACACATGTAGACAGTAATCTAGACTTTAACCATCATGTGTCTACAGTACTGAGGAAATCATTCTATGTTGTGCAACTTATACACAAAGTTATGACATCTAGATCCCAGGAGGTCATTGTTCCACTGCATTCAGTATTCATCAGACCTATCATTGAGTGCAATACCCCCTTTGGTATGTATCTAACAGGCACATCCAGTAAGTGGAATGTCCATAGAGGTTCCTCACTAAAAAAATATATGGCGTAAGTAAGACGTCCTATGCAGACTGCATCAAGTGCCTTTTCCTGTATTCTGTCTCTTACAGGTTATTGAGGGGAGATCTATGCCTAGTATACAAGGCATTATCAGACTGCACCCTGATGGATCTCCAGCATATCTGCAAAATAAATAGCACAGAATTACCCATTCTAAAGATTTAAAGCTTGCCTGTGATATAAATAGGACTAGCTGGAGAGACAAGTATGTATCCCAGAGACTACCCCATCTCTGGAACAGGCTCTCCCATCCTTGTGAAGCAAAGTTCCTCCTGGACCCAGCTGAAGTGTAACTTGGACAACTGTGTGGGGAAAAGGAAAGTCATCCATGGTTTGACACCTATGTCTCTAATGGACACAGGCAGGCTATAAATGGTTCATATCCAAAACCCCTGCTTGTAAATGTTTTTCATCTCCCAAGCCCCTGCTTACACTTATCTAGGATACTAGAACTTCCCAGAGATTTGAGATGCATGGCTAGGCTTTAAAGGGCCCTTGTGGTCATTAGTTTAGTGCATACCTATGAACCTGGTAATCTTTCAGAATTAATTATATTCAGATCCTAAACACTAATGATGCAGAATTCTTTCAATAGCAAGGAAAAAGGTGAAGTCTTCAGTCAGTCATTACTATATTAAGGTAATCAAAATATCAGACAGTAAAAACAGATTAGCAACAAGAAATGCGTAAATACAAAAACATAAAATTAATGAAGTAACAGTAGTTAAGAGAATAAATAAGGTATCAAGTTAAAATCAAGGAAGATAGGCTTTGTGGAAAAAATAAATATTTTCAGGGATCACCTAAAAGCAGACTTTGAGCTGCACTTTTGAATTTGATGAGATATGAATCATATGAATGTAAACTGTACAAATTCATGAAGAAGTTGTATTTATTTATTCATTTTTCCAGTAATTAATATATTCACTGAATTACATTTTACTTAGAATTCAAGACTCATGTGCACTTTAAAAAACTCACAGACAAATGACATCTGTCTAAAGTGCTGTTACAGAAAGGTGTAAGAGAAGCAGGGTTTTGATGAGAAGAATGCAAAATGACTTTGTACATTTTTCTTTCCCCAAGGCAAAATGTTTTCATGACTCATTTTCCATGACAGCCAGAACAGGCAATGTTTTCAAAAATGACACTTCATCGCTGATCTGCTTTTCTAAATACCTTGACAAAGTACCATATATCACAATGCAAATGCAACCATAAGGCATTTTGGATAAGAAAGGGGGGAGGGATCAGCAGCCCACAGGGCAGCAGTCTACTTTGGAGGATGGGTTTCTGGGTATCATACATCATAGTGGAAGTAAAAGATCTGATATCTAACTCTAGATGGAATGAGCATCTGCATGTAAAACAGGGGTGGTATATGAAGAGTGTATTTGGAGTAGAATATGAAGTATGTGCATTTTAAATGTTAACGAGTTGGCTACAGGAAGTTATACATCACCTGCTGCACTTTTTCTGGAGTTCTTAGTCTGAATGATGCATCTCATGGAAGTTCATTTCATTCTCATTGCCTCTGTCTTATTTATTTGCCATCCAGATACCACATTGTGTGAAAACAGAAAGACCAGAAATAAATACATCTATAGAAGTAAAGATTTTCTGTAGTTTTTATTTGGGAGCACAGGAATATAATTGTTTGGGAAAAAAATAACTTAGCAAGACAAACATAAAATGAAGTAGAATAGAATGATGACCCACGATTCTATAAAAAAAGTCTTTAGTAAATATCAAAGTGCACAGAACGTAAGTGCTTTCAAAGTTACATTGACTGATTCATCAGCCTATACTGTTACACTAAACCTTCATCCATTATATATGTTACTAGTAAATCAGCTGTAAACCATTACTGATTGCTATTGAATATTTAAAGAGATATCATCTAAACACCATGTTTACTTAAAATGTCACCATTGTTAAAATTATCAAAAGATATAGATGTATATTGCTAGCTATCCACAATAAAAAAATTGTATTAAAAATATTAAAAAATTATATTATACAGCATATTACACAACATATATAGCATAACTATAATACTGTATACAAATTATGACAATCAATACTTTGCAAAAATCCAATGAACTTAAGCATGAAAAACTTTCATCAACGCAAAGGTCTGGCTTTTATAACAGGTTTGATTGGAATTTTATCATTCAAGCCTCAACCACTGTCAACTCTCAGTCTGATGATCCAACGAGTCTCATCGACTTCAGTCCTATTTTTATCATCCCTGCGTCTCCCATCCAATCTAGTTCTATCCATAACCAAAAATCTAAATGTATGCTTATCTCCTTTATTGACAACATGTTTGACTAAAGCATTAGTAATATTCTTAATGCTAATATTATGTAAGTGTTGTCTTATTCTATCACTCAGTCTATGGTCAGTTTTCCCATGTAGAATGACCCACATTCTATGAAGTAAGCTAGGTAGACCACATGCATGGTCTCACAAGTAGCCTCAACACTGAATTTGAATATTGTATTAAAATCCTGATGATAGAATAGTCCTGTTGAATCAATGTACTCACAAAAAAATTACATCTATGATGTGGAGTAGTTCCTGGGCTAATATGTATATGTCTATTAGTATTCCTATCTACTGGGCAACATATCCTTCTTCTCAGGGACTTCATATTTTTACATGTAAAACTGGGAGTATCACCCACTATTTCCTGTATCTGCTTATCTGCTACTAAAATTGGCCAAAACATCTTATATGCATTAGTAGTCATCTTGGCATTACTAGAGAAAAATACTGGTAATCTAACCAGATTCTCCTTATTACTGCCCTGCCAGGGAACATCCTGCCCTCCAGATATATCAGAAAAATGGGGGTGAGAGTTTTCTTGTCTCTTGTCCTTCACTTCTTGTGTTATGTTTTTAACTTTAGTTATGTTATAGCCCCTGCTTATAAATCTAACCTTCAATTCCTTCATGTCCGCAAAAAAAAAAATCATCCTTCTTACATAACATAGAAGTTCTCATAACTTGCTGTCTTATTATGTTGTCAAATATATGTAGGGGATGCATACTACTTCTATATAGTAATTTGTTTCTATAACATTTCTTTCTGTGCACTTTAGTGCTAACATCTCCTATCTGGGGTTTAATTACATTCACATCCAAATAGGATATCTGCTCATATGAATAATCCATGGTAAAGTTTTAAAAAGATGTAACTTGATTAATATATTGGTAAAAGATTTTTAAATCATTCTGTGTGCCTCACCACACCAAAAAAAGATCATCTACAAACCGACGGTAGAAACAAATATGTTCCTTATATGGTTCTTTTAATATTGCTCCTTTTTCCCATGTGGTCATTACCAGGTTGGCATAGCTATTTGCACAAGATGTGCCCATAGCTACGCCATCCACCTGTAAATAAATGTCTTTCTCAAAAATAAATATATTATTCTCTAACACAGCTAACATTAGAAGACACAGTAAGTCTATAAACTTAATACCATATTCACTATGTTTAGCCAGATATTGTAGCATAATTATTCCACATTCATTAGGTATTTTAGTGAACAATGCCTGGACGTCTAATGTTACTATGATAAGTTCTTCCATGTTCACCTGATCTTTGAAGAATCTGAATAGATCTCTCAGGAAATGTTTAGAATTACATAAGATGATAGAATTACTTTCCAAAAGGGATTTGTACTTCTTATCTAAAAATATGGAAATGGACTCAGTACACCAATTTCTTCCTGAAACTATTGGTCTTAAGGGAGGATCGGTGGGATGCTTATGTATTTTGAGTATAGCTTGTATGATTGGAATTAGGGGTTCATCAACCATAAAATACTCATATAAGTAATGTTCAATAACCCTAAATACTAGACTTTCTTGCAACATTATGTGCACTCTGTTTATTATCATATCAGCATCCCTTTGTATAATCAGTCAATATACTTCATCATCTATAAGCATAATTGTCATATTAGTGACATAATGTTGATAGTCCATTATCACCATGGGTCCACCCTTATATGCTGGTCATATTGCTATTGTGTTGTCATTTTGCAAATCTAAAAGTGCCTTATATTCATCCTTAGTGTGTGCTATTGGTCGATTTCCTCTTTCATCTTGGCCTTCGTTCTGCTCCTGCTGCTAGAACATTGTATATTCCCCTTCTCCTTGGACAGTGGTAGGGGAAATGGATGAAAATACGGCTGTGATCTGCTGTGCTTACGACTTATATTAACTTCCTTTCTCCTTGCCTCTTGTTGTTGTATTTGACTTTGTACCTCAATGTTGGGCGTATCTTGTATGGTTATGTGTGATGTGCTTCCAGATTCAGAATTGTTTAACACTGAGTTTGGCATTTTTTTTTCTTTTTGTGACCTAATATTCTGTGCTGTCTCCACTCTCGGCCATGTAAATACATGGCCGTTCTTAAAATAATTTCTGTCACGCTCTTTTTTCTTGATTTTTATCTGCATTTGTTTCCTCTCAAAAATATTGAGTGAGTCTAACACATCGCTGAGCTTCACATCCACCAACTCCATCGGATATTCACTGTAAAGCTTGCTTTGCAATGATAAAGCCTTTTCACTCAATGAGTCTTCCTCTGGTCTGAAATAATCTATTATGAGCCTTGTATAATTGAAGCTCAAGTCATTGTTGATTTTATGCCACTTTGTCAGCAAATCTAAGTATTTTTCTCCATATATTGGCATTTTAAATATACAGAGACCTCTAGGAGCAATGCGCAGCTTCAAGTTCGCCTCTAAGTGATATCTTTGCAATTGCAGCCATTTTAACTTAAACAGCATGCTTTTAAGCTGCAACATTTTATCATTGAATGAAGCCCCATCAACAGATGTCTCTACAACTTGATTGTCCATAGAAGTGGCTTCTCCATATAAAAAAAGGACTGTAATTATCCCTCAAATTTTTTAAGAAACGTTACTATACAAGCATTACCTGCTTTTTTGTTAATCTCAGGTCTCGGTGTATTGTCAAGTTCCACAATGTGCACGCCTCCTTCAGCCATCACTCTAGGTACTTGTGCAAGAAATTAGTGAATGAATCTACCAAGCAGTAGCACAAGAACACACCAGATGAATATCCTACTCCACAAAGTAGAGGTGGAGTCTCTGGTTTATTCCTCCAAAATCCAATACCCCAGTAGGCTTTTAATCTGAGGTTGAGGATACCATGTTTCCTGAAGTTCCCTTATAGGAACTTTCCTTTGGCGACAAAGTTATGAAAACTTTTATTTATTTTATTTTATTCTATTTTACATTTGTTTACTGGGAAAGTCCGACTGGACACAGGTCCAATTTCAGCAGAGGCCCAGGGAGAAAAGCCCCAAATAACATAAAGTACATGAAGGACAATATGAGCAAGCATATAAGAATACATATGAGCACATATAAGAGAATACATACAAAAGTATATACAGCTATAGTATATTATATATGATCATGATTGCAAAATAGAAAATTACACTTTTTTTCCTTCTAATAGAAGATAGGTACTTATTCTGTAAAGTACATATTACTGAATCTGAAAAGCACATATCCTCGGATAAACAAGTATACTAGGAGGATACATGTGATCTTTAATGGAATCCTTTCCACAGTGCAGTGGGGTGGATTAGCCAGGGTGTAGCATGAACAAAGCCAGTTGTTTGCATAGTAGGTTTTTAGGAGTTTTTTTAAATTGGGTGGTGGAAGTAATTTGGCTTGTGATTCTGTGTGGAGTCTGCATGTCCTCCCTGTGGTCAAGTGATGTTAAAGACATGCAGGTAGATGCATGCATGAATGGGCGTGCCTTCTTTGAAGTTTGGGCATCAGGCTGGCAACTCGGCACCATAAAAATCCACTGCCAATCATTAGCGGTGGGGAGTTCCGCTGTGGAGACCCTAACCGGGAAAAGCCAAAAGACTTTAGTGAATTCCAGGTTCTGGCAAAAGTGCAGGCAAAGAGTGATTTACCAGCATCATTTTTGTGTATAATGACATTTAAGAGGTTTTGGTTACTAGCTCTTAAGGCTCTAGTGGTGGTGTAGAGCTGGATTAGATACTGAAGTGCTGGGGTTTTGTCAGGAAGATGATAGAGCCTGTGTGCTATTGAGAGTTGATTGAGTAGGAGTAGTTGAGCCAGTTGAGCTGCTTGAGGGGGTGACAGTGGTGGGATCTATGAGAGGCATCAGTTGCAAACTTGGCTATCTTGTTATAGCAAGATTCCATTTAGTTTAGTTTGGTGTGGTTGAGATTAGTTATGATGGGGGAGGCATAAAGGAGGACAGATAAGAGATGAGTTCTTGCAATAGTGGCTTTGGTATGTTTAGTGATTAACTGTATGTTCCTATAAAGGAGACCAAGCTTTTTGTTAACCTTATTGATTATTTGTGCTCTGTGTATGTCAAGTTTTAGATTATTGTCTATTTCAACACCTAGCAGTTTTGTGTGTGTAGTTAGGGAGATTTGAGTATTATGTTTGGATTTTATGGTAAATTCATTGTTTAGAGGAGGAGATCTACCAGGGCTGAAGAGAATAAGCTTGTTTTTTGGGGTATTAAGAATAAGCTTGATGTTAGTGAACCATGCTTCAGTTAAAGTAAAGTTATTTTGAGTTAGGGTTTGTAGCTCATGTAGGATGGGGGCAGCACATATAATGGTGGTGTCATCTGTGTATTGCACTATTGAGGCAGAGAGGGAGGATGAAGCTATCTGGTTTGTAAATAGAGAGAAAAACAAGGGACAGAGGATGGATCCCTGAGGGACATCTATGGATACTGGTAATAGGAGGGACAGTTGGTCTTGCCATAGAACTGCTTGCTGACAGCCTGATAAGTAGCAATTGAACCATGATATAGTGGAGGAGCTTATATTAAGGGTAGATAGAGTTTTGAGAAGCATATTATGGTTAACCATATCAAATGCTTTAGATAAATCTAAGAATATGGAGGATATGGATAGTTCCTTGTTCCTATGGTGATTGACTATGTTGGTAAACAAGAGTAATGCTGTGGTGGTGCTATGGGAAGGTCTAAAGCCATGCTGAGATTTGGATAGTAGATTGTTATTTAGGAAATACTGCATTAGTTGAGTATGAACTACTCTCTCTAGTATTTTTGATAATGGAGATAGAACATCGATTGGGCAATAGCTGGTAAGCTCAAGGAAGTTACCTCCTTTGTGGAGTGGAATAATATGTGATATTTTCCATGAGTCAGGAACTTTACATTCTGATATTGACCTATTTATGAGAATGGACAGGGGATAGGATATAGCTTCTCCTGTTATCTGAAGGAAGTCTGCTGGAAGATTATCAGCTGCCAGTGTGGTTGGTTTAAGATTTTTGAGGAGCTTGGCTATTACCTTAGTGGGCATGGGGTGTAGAGAAAAGCTGGGGAATAGTTTTGTGAACTGGGGTTGGTAGGGGTAGCTGTTGGTATGGGGCTACTAGTACTATTTTGGGTGTTGGCAAGGACTTGGACTGTTTTGGTAAAGTATTTGTGAAATTGAGTGGGGATGTTTTCATGGTTATTTTGTAATACAGGGGTAGGGTAGTGGATTTCCCTGGGTGCAGTAAACTCTTTATTCTGGCCCAGAATCTTTGAGGGTTGTGAGCATATTTTTCCTGCATGGATTTATAGTAATTTATTTTGTCAAGTTTAATTTGTCTTTTGGCTTTGTTGTGGAGTTCCAGATAGTTTTGTCTCAAGGTAGTGGATCTGGATTTCTGATATTGTAACCAGGCTTTGTCCCTTTCCTTCATTACATATTTGGTATATTTTGCTAGCCATGGGGCATAGTTAGTTTTGACTCTGATGGTTCGGGAGGGTGCATGACAGTTTAAGATTTTTAGGAAGGTTGAGTTAAAGCATTGCACAGCATCATCTTGGGATAGTTCTTTTAGAGGAGTCCAATTCAACATTTTAGTGAATTTATTAGGTCATTAGCTCTGAAGGACTTTTTGTTGCATACTACTCTGAGGATTGGTTGATTAATGTGGTGGGATCTGTTCCTAATTAGGTAGGTTGCTTGATGGTCACTTACGATGTCAGGAGGACAACTTGATTGATGTACGAGAGGTGAGTCAGATAGCAGAATCCAATCCAAGATGGACTAGCATTTGGATGTCTTGTCAGTTCTAGTGGGGGTAGATATAATTTGGGTAAATCCATGAAGGTTAATGTTGGGAGCGGGATTGTGGCTAGAACAGTCAGAGCAGTCAATATTAAAGTCACCTAATAGTATGGTTTCTTGTGGAAGGGAGGTTGACATCCAGTTTAACAGGCTTTCCATTACAGTAATATTATTGCCTGGTGGAATATAAGCACCTGCAATAATTATATGTTTGTTGGAGTTTAGTTTTAATTTGGCAAGAATTAGCTCTATGTCTTTGAATTCTTGGGAATTACACTCCAATTGTTCTACAGTAAGATGGTTTTGGAAAAATATTGCTATGCCTCCTCCCTTCTTCCCTATCCTATCGCGATGTATAATATTGCAGCCAGGGTCAGTAATTTCATTATTGTGGTGTTTGGGTTTTAGCCAGGTTTCAGTTAACACAGCAATATGTGGTTTGTATAGAGCTAAAAGGGCATGTAGGCCCTGAATTTTGTTAAATATACGTCTTACATTTGAGTTTAAAAGGAGGAGAGATGAGGTAGGTCTTGGGTATAGAGGATTTGGTTGAGTTAAGTTTGTGTTGTTTGATGTATTGGGTACTGGATTAGAGTGTATGTATCCACAGCAAGTGAGTTTTTGAAAAGTTATAGATAGAGTTTAGTTATTTTGAGGATTTTTTTTGTTTGTTTTTGGGAAGAGTGAGGGTTAGTTTTGTTTGTTGGCTTACTATATAAGTAGGGAAAAGGTTTGAAGGAGTTAAGGTCACATGGTGATATAGGGAAGTTTTTAATTTTATGGACTTGGCTATGGATTCTGTCTATTCAGGTAGTGGGGTGCTGATATGAAGTTCTGTGTGGTAGGGGAAGAAGATGGAAAGTGTGAGTAGAGCAAAGATGTTTATTGGGTATAGTAATGCTTTTGGAAGTTATATATGATGTGGGCAGTTCATCTTATATAGTATCTGAAGGGGTGGGAAGTGACTAGTAGTAATATCTAAAGCTATAAAGGTTAGGTGATGTATAAGAGTGTAGTATTCAGGGTGTGGTGAAGTGAGTTGCTATGGGGATTGTAGATGTGATGTGATTGGGTAATTGGGAGTGATAGTTGATTGGAGGGTGTGGTCAGTAACTATAAGATTAATTGATATGGGGTGAGTGGGAATGGGGGTAGGGTAGGGAAGCAAAGTGAGCCCGCGCTTTAGCGAGGGCGAACAGAGCGGGTTGAGCCAAAAGCAGTGATTGCAGTTTTTCAAAGAAATAATCAGTCAGGCCAGTTACCACTGTAGCCCTTGTAAGTATTTCTTTAGCTAATACAAGTTTGTGGAACTTAGCAGTGTGTTATATTTAGATTTGTATTTCTTTTCTTTGTAGCTTTATTTATATTACCTTATGTTTTGCCCTTTTTATCAATGGGGAGGGGAGGGGGTTGCCCGTGTATAGTATTAGTCAAATTCTCCAGATTTCTATTCACTTTATCCTGTAGTCTTGCTACAAACGCAATGGAGGGAAAAAGATCACACACTTTAAATGTGTAAACTACAGCTATTTTGCTGGGGGACCTGGGATGCCTAGAGGGGAGCATTTAGCTGTGTGCACGCCACTTAATGATTCCTTAACAAATAATTTGAGCAGTTTCACGATGTTTTCTTTTGGGCAGTGCAGTGTCCAAGTAACCACTAGTCAAGGGGTAGTCAGTGCTCACATTAAAGGGAACTGTAAAAGATAAAAATTTAATAGAAAAATGCCTAAATTTTTCAGGTCCAAATTAAATTGCAAAGATGACATAAGGTAAATCAGAGGGAGATTATTTAAAATTATAGTGGTAGTAGCTACTATTTACAATCTGCCACTCTGAAATCCCCTACTGAGTATTACAGTAGCTAGTAATATTTTTGTCTTATAGGTTTAAACTCTACAGAATAGGCCAGTTCGCATTTACAGAAGGAGCAGCAACAGAACTTTACAGAACACAGAAAACTTAATTGATGGGCTAGAAACCCATGATTACAGTATTCCAGTTGCTAGTGATACTTCTAGCGTATAAGTTTAAACTCTACAGGACAGTCCAGTTTGCATTTACAAAAGGAGCAAATGGCAGAACTTTACAGAATACAGATAACTTAAGCGATGGACTAGAAACCCATAATTACAGTATTCCAGTTTTAAAATGTGAGGAATGAATGGTAAAATAAATTGCACTTTATGCCTATTATATAACATGCAAGCAACGGAAACCTTGAAAACCTTATCGATAGACTAACACATATCTTTACATATAAAAACAAGCAATAAACCATTTAGAGCATGATAAAACATTAGCATCAGCTAGAAAACAAATATTCAACATATCCCAGATACAAATTAAGCACTATGCATAGTAAAAATACCAGAATACAATTACTTACATGGCCAGCACACTGCTAAGGAAATACTTCATGGACGGGAGTTCTTAATACATGGTATATTTAAAAAATGGCACCGCAATTTTACTCTGCTTATATCACTTCAGCAGGACATTCACAGGAGGGGAGGGGCTCAATGAAAGCCAATGATGTAAGTTCATAAAGGAGGGAAATTTAACACTACACTAATTAGGAGCTAGGAACTGAACGCAGGAGAAAAAATGAAGGACTAGAGTCACAGTATGTCCCCTTAGCTATGGGTTTAATAAGTAAACAGGAGTAGGCTGAGAGTGTTTCTGAAAGCAGTGATTGCAATTTTTGATTGATGATGCAGCATTTTCAATGGAAGTGAAAGCAAGTATCTGATATGCAAAGAAGGTATTATGACTTGATGTACATGGGAGTTCCCATGCCTTCTCCAATCCCTCCTCTGCTAAAAGGCAGATACTATTGGCACAGCTTGTCTGAACCCAGAATCCCAACCTTCAGCACCTAGAAAAACTGATAGTTTTTATAAGGTGCCATACACACAAGTTTCTCTACAAAAATCCTACAACAGTGATATCTGTTGAATATGACAAACCCTCTAAACCACTTCCATCTACTAATGCTTTGTCTAAAAACAATAACAGTAGGGCTATTAATAGGTACAAAAAGAAATTGTACACTTCTGTTACACTATGTGCCATTAACTAGCAAACTCATATGATTAGTTATCTTGTATGTATTCTGTGTGAAATGAATAAATTAGTCATACTTGTTGAATCAGACAACAAATCTATTTAATCTTTGCACAATTCTGCTTTTAGGTAGGTATACTCTATATTAAATGCAGATCCGCGGTGGTGCAGTGGTAGCGTTGTTGCCTCACAGCAAGAGGTTCTCCCGTTTGATTCTCGGCTGCAGTGCGGGGAGTGCCTTCTGTGTGGAGTCTGCATGTGCTCCCTGCGGTTGGGTAGGCATTCGAAAGACATGCATAAATGGGCTTGCCTTCGTTGAAGTTTGAACATCGAGCTGGCACCTTGGCGTTCATCAAAATCTACTGCCAATCATTAGTGGACTGGAGTTCCGCTGTGGCGACCCCTAACCGGGAAAAGCTGAAAGACAACAACAACTCTATATTAAATGCAGTAATGATGCTTCTGATGCATCTTCTGCTAATGGGTTTGTTTTAAGGAGATATGCTTGATTAAGATTGTAGTCCTTGCCAGAAGATGTCAAGACCAGATTGTTGTATTTTCCCTAAGGTGATGGAAAATCAAACTGGCCCTGCAAATGCTGAAGTCTTCAAAAACTGCAAGAAAGGATAAAAATTATACAGGATTTTAAGGAGACTATTCTTTCTACTGTCCTACCCATCCAAGTCTGGTAATTTTTTTTTCAAAAGGACCAGATGCTTCAACAAAATGATGAACAAATTCTCTAAAAAGAAGTTCCAAGAGAAATTCAAATCAGATTACAAGGGACCCAAGGGTTTCTTTTCTGAAAAAGTATGTGATTGTCAACTGAAACACTCCACTTTCAACTTGGTCTATCCCATCTTTCTCTCTTAAGCAAGCTATCTCACTCCATTCTATTGTAGTGACTTGCAATTTCAGATGAGTGAATTCCCAACATCATTGAGAAAGGCTACAAGCTTACTTGCTCTCTTCTTTCTACTCATTCTGGTATACCTCAAGCGCCATCAAGCCAGGGAAACTAGTTTTGCCCATTCTGCAAGACTTGTTCCGTCAGGGAACTGCAGACCTATTCCACCTTTACCAGCAGAAAAGAGGGTTTTATTCAATGCTCATTCAGGTCTGAAGAAAGGAGGGCAGCTGGAGGCCCATTTCGACTTTATCAGTCCTCATCACTTTCTTAATGGTGCCAACATTCAAGATGCTAATTCTGCACTCTTCTACCAATGATCCCTCCCTAGGTTTTCATAGTTACCCTGGACCTGAAGGATGACTATCTTATTAAGTTCATCATTCTCACTACTGCAATAGCCTATGGGTAGTAGCCTGCCAAGGATACAGCAGCTGGATGGCTTTCAAAGCTTTCATTCTTCCCCACACTGTCACTCTGGCTGCTTATAAGCTGAAATATTTTTGGAGGGAGCTATATAACTCATTCACTCCACTGGAACTCAGGAAGTTTGCACTGTAACATCCAATGGGCAGAGCCTAAGCCTTTTGACAGAATCAAATTATGTCCTGACATTTCAAACAAATGTCCATATCTCTGGAACCATAGGGATTATGAAAGAAGTATAAATTGCAAACTCTTCAGCACAAACTATTTTTATAGTGGTAATATTTGTTTAGATTTTAGGTCTTAAACTGAACTTTCTAAGTCACAGTAAACAGAGTAACTGTTACATTTGTAATATTTTGTAAACAACATACAATATTTCAGCAAACACTCAAGTTACATACATACCCCCGAATTCTCAAAAGCCTGCATGGAGTGCAAGATGAGTGCAGTAGTTCACGCAGGCAATATGTCTGCCATGCGATCCAGGAACAGCCGGCAGGGGCGTGCATGAGAGCTCCAGCACTAATCTTGCACAGACTAAGCCCTGGTATGCAAATCACCTCATTTGCTGGAGAAATTCATGCAAATGAGGTGATATTGCAATCCAGGAAGCTTGCAATAGTCCGTGCAAGACAAGTGCAATCTGCAGAAATGTACTCGGTTACTAACCGAGTATATTTCTGCATATTCCAAAATGGAGCTATGACAGCTCCAAATAAAGGCTGCATATCATTGAGGAAGCATGCCAATGGCCACATAGAAGGCTATTGGCATTGCAAACTGCTTAAAAAATTAATAAAACAACTTTAATTGTTTTCCCGCCGATCTCTGCATAGGGCAGTGGCGTGCAAATGGGATCTGGGGAAAATAATATAATAAACTGAAAATGAGCATTCTAACAAAAGTCAGTATTCTGCCATGCAAGTCAACAGCAGGTAAAAGACAACTTGGCCAGTGAGTAGTGGTTGCTAAGGGAGGAGGCTCAGTGTGGAACATGTAACTATGCATTAGTAGGCAATCCTATGCAAATGAGGAAAAGGTTAGTGAAACCCAGATTTGCCCAGGGTGTGAGGCAGGTCCCAAGAGTGTAAGAGTATAAATAGCTGGGTGCAAGACTAGGATATAGGTGACATCATGGGGGTGTGTGTCAGGCATACTGTAAGTGGGTTGGAGAACTGTGGCTCGAGATTGCTCCTAGGTTAGCACAGCTAAGCCAGGGGTGTGTCTAAACCTGCCTAGCACACTTTACAAAGTGGAAGCGGGTGTGCGCATCGCACACCAGGTCCTACAGGAAGAAAAAGGAAGTTAAACCAGGAAAAAGCAGCTCTGTGCACATATGAGCACTCTGTTTGCACGGCACACACAAGGGCTTATACAGGGAGGCAATGGGAAGGGAAAACAGCTGTAGGAAGGTAATCAAGGAGAACTAGCTTAGCTGACAGGTGAAATGTATCAGAATCAGCCAGTTACACAGGCAGCAGACCAGACCAGCCCAGCACACCACTATAAACTATGCCAACACCTTTCCCTCTTGTTTTTCCCAAAAACCCTGCACCACCAGTGTATGCAGACCGGGAAATTTTACAAAATGAAAGCAAGAGAAAAAAATGTTAGGGGCTGCTTTTGCTATCATAAACCAGCATGTGCAAGAGGTTGAGGGTGGTGAGGATGTGAATGCTGCTGAGCAACCCACAGTGAGGAGACGGAGAAGAGTGTACATACCCAGGGTAACCTACCAAAGGCTACATGAGCTGGAGATAGTTTAACGCTACAGGGTGGACAGGGACCTCCTACAGCAAATTGTTGAACTGTGCCGGCCACGCCTCACACACAGAACTAACACAGGGAAATCCATCTCAGTGGATACCAAGCTATGTGTAGGTCTAAGAATACTAGCTACAGGTACCTTCCAAAGGCCAACTAGGGATATGATGGGGATTTCACAGGCATCAGCATCCAGGGTACTCCACCAGTTCCTGGATGCCATGTCAGTGCATGTCGGTGAGCATGTATATTTCCCCATAACCCGTGAGGCATTGGCCAGCTATATGCATCTCTTTCACCAGATAGCCGAATACCCTGAGGTAGTGGGTGCAATAGACTGCACGCACATGCACATTAAAGCACCACCAGGTAAGCAGGGTAGGGTCTACATCATCCACAAGGGTTTCCCCCCCATCAACTGCCAGGTCATGTGCGATGCCCAGGGCATAACAAAGAATGTGTGTGCTGGCTGCTCTGGAAGCTACCACGATTCCCACATCTGGCATCTGACGCAGCTGTACCATAGATTTGCCAATGGGGACATCCCACACAGTCACCTAGTGGGGGATGCTGGATACGCACTGGAGTCATGGCTGATAACACCCATCAGAAATGCACACATACCCGAACAAGAACTCCATAATGACGCACACACACAAACACAAATCATAATAGAGCATGTGTTTGGGATGCTCATGTCACGGTTCTGGTGCCTGGACACATCCGGTGGAGCCTTGCAGTACTCAACAACTACATGTACCCAAATTGCCCTTGTATGTGCCATGCTACACAATGTGATCCTGCGGAAACAGCTGCAGCAGGAACAGCACGGGGCAGGGCCACGCAGCCCCCCACCAGTGCCAAGGCCTGCACAGGCGCAGAGTGACTCAGAGGAAGAACAACCTGAGCCTGCTCCAGTAGGCAGAAAGAGGCGTGCCCATTATGCCCTGGCCTTGGACAAGAGGCAACACATAGCAAATGTACTGACACAGTAAGGACCCAGGGAATGACACCTCTCTCCGACTCGCACATACATTAAAAGGGATGCCAAACATGACGCTACCTGTGCTCAACCATGTATAGGGAGTGTACTATGTGCATCTGACATAGACAGCCCTGCATCACCACCCTCAATACTGGGGCACCCACAAGGTAAGTGACTCACACATGCCAGTCGGGGGGGCACATACCCAACAACAGTCACAGCCAGCAGGATAGGTGTGGACAAACACAAACAAATGCTGTACTATGGCGTCCGAATGAGCCTCATGGGTAACCCCTACCCCAGCGTTACACAGACAGACTACAGCAGGCCAGCCAGTTTGATGTCAGTTGTGAAGGCTAGGAAGTCAGAAATTAATATGTAGGGAGTGAAAGCTACGTTCTGTAGTACACTGGTATGCCTCTAGCCAGCTCGATAGGTAAGACTACAGACTGAAATAGTGTACCCAACATACCAGTACAGTCCTAGCAACTGTGTAAAAGTGTAATGTGTGCCCCACCATCCCATGCACACTTATGGTAACAGTCAGGTGTGCCCCCCCACCCCTGTGTAGAAATATAGAAATGGTTTGGTACCCCCCCCCCACTAAGCAGAAATGTAGCAGCAGTCAATGCCAAATGACTGATGTATACCCTGCAGACACAGCATGCTACCTGTCGGTGTACAGCAAAAAGGTCAGCACCGCAGTACAAACCACCTGGACTTGATCCACACATGCAATATAGATGGCCATACTGGGCATGCTCACACACTTATAGGAATTAAGGCAATGCCAGTCAACAACATACTGAAAGCCCATACTGGGCATGCTCACACACTTAAACACAAAAAGGCCATGTCAGTAAACAACAGTGGACCAGACATATCTGGCAGTTGCAGTTCTCAGTGCAGACACATGTCAGTATGCACCACTCCTGCCTTGCATACACAGTGGATAGGAATACAGCCATATATGTAAGGACAACACACTATAATAAGCCAAAGGTAGATGGACATAGATGTGTTGAAGAAGGTGACCGTGACAAGGAGACATCTGGGCCTGTCCCACCCAGAACACAGCCAAAGGGCCCCAAACACATGAGGTGCAGGTGTCACTCACTGCAGATACTATCCACCAGTATCTGTCAGCATGACGACATGTTGCACGTGCCATCTGTGCAACATGACTGTACAAGGAAAATGTCACCTATTAGCTGCATACACGTACCTGTGGCATATGACCCTGTGTGTGCCCGCATGTGGCATGTCAACCCCAACATGAATGTGTTACGGCCCATGCACACACCGCCCTCCCCATAGCAGTATCATGACAAGCCTGCTGAGGTCATCCAATGTGAAATACACCTTTGGAGGAGCTGTATCTCAGTAATCCCCATGGCGCATCCCATAACTGTGTACTGCTGTACTGATAAACTAGTTAGGTAGTAGTCCTAACCCCAGACTTGGCAACTGTGTGTATGTGTGTATGTCTCGGTCTCTGGCTGTGTAGAGAGAAATGCTTTCTAGGCTACTCACACTCAGTATGGTTCATATACACATCATTGGCAAGGCTGCAGATGTCATGCACCTAGAAATACACCTCTGAGGAAATCATAGCCCAGTAATCTCTGTAGCATGCCTTGTAACTGTGTACTGCTGTAGTGTGATAAAGTAGTGAGATAGGTATTCTAACCCCTGACCTGACAAGTGTGTGTGTGTGTGTGTGTGTGTGTGTGTGTGTGTGTGTGTGTGTGTCTGACTGAGTAGGGAACAATGTTTTTAGGACACTCACACCCCGTACAATACACATACTTGACTTTTTTAAGGCTGCTGATGTCACTCACCTAGAAATACACCTCTGGGGAAGTCATAGCCCAGTAATCTCCTTAGCATGCCTTGTAACTGCATACTGCTGTAGTGTGATAAAGTAGTGAGGTAGGTGTTCTAACCCCAGACCTGGCAACGGTGTGTGTGTGTGTGTGTGTGTGTGTGTGTGTGTGTGTGTGTGTGTGTGTGTGTGTGTGTGTCTCTGACTGAGTAGGGAGCATCTTTTACACCTCTGGAGAAGTCATCACCAGCAAATCTCGTAGTGTGCCTTGTGTGTGTGTGTGTGTGATGGTGTGTGAATATGTGTGTGTGTGTCTAACTGAGTAGGGAGCAATGTTTTTAGGCCACTTACAATGCACAGCCTTGACTTTGTCAAGGCTGCTGATGTCACTCACCTAGAAATATACCTCTGGGGAAATCATAGCCCAGTAATCTCTGTAGCGCGCCTTGTAACTGTGTACTGCTATAATGTGGTGTAGGACTGTGGTAGGGTTCCATCTCCACCCATGGCAGTTTTGGATGTTTTGTGTGTGCTGCAGTGTCTGTTTATGGAGCAATGCATCATAGGCTACTCACTCGCAGTACATTTCAAATGCCCTACATTGCCTATCCTACTGATGTCATTCATTGTGAAGTAACACTTTGGGGAGAAAGTTCTTTAGTAATGCATGTGGTGCGGCCTATAACAGCTCTGTGCTGTGGTGTGATATAAACCTTGATCAAGGGTTCTATACCCACACATGTCAGTTGTGGATGTTATGTGTGTGTCTCACTGTCTGTGTAGGGAGCAATGCATTTTAGGCCAGTCACTTGCAGTACAGTTGAAATGCCCTACTTTGGTAAACCTGCTGATGTCATTCAATGTGAAATACACCTTTGGGGAAGGAAGTCTCTAGCAATCCCTGTGGTGCATCCCATAACAGCTCCATGCTGTAGTGTGATATAGACCTCGATCAGGGGTTCTATACCCACTCATGTCAGTTGTGGATGTTTTGTGTGTGTCTCACTGGCTGCATAGGGAGCAATGCATTTTAGGCTAGTCACTTGCAGTACAGTTAAATACCCTGCTTTGATAATCCTGCTGATGTCATTCACTGTGTAATACACCTGTAGGGAAATAGTATTCCGGTAATGGCTGTGGCGCTTAGTATAACTGCATAGCGCTGTAGTGTAATAAAATAGTTAAGTAGGGGTTCTACTCCCAGACATGACAGGTGTGTGTGTGTGTGTGTGTGTGTGTGTGTGTGTGTGTGTGTGTGTGTGTGTGTGTGTGTGTGTGTGTGTAACCCGTATCCAGTGTAGAAGTGAGTGTGTGTCAACTGTGGGCATTGTGGAGGGGGTTTTGCTACTTTATTTTATGGTGGCCCTACTATATATCACAATGTCAACCATACAGGGATAACAGATGTAAATTAGCTGGGAGGCTGGGGTGCAAAGCCATACCCATACATGTGACATCAAGGCCAGACAATCCAAGTTAGCAACCCCACTATTACCCAGAGCCCACACTCAACCCATGTGTCATAGGAACACACATGCCTGGGCAGCATGCAATATGTGGGTAATACACTGCATATTGGCCACTGATAGTAGCTAAGCAGTGATAGCAGTGGGCTACAGAGGGCATGTCACCCTGCCCATCTGTCCAATATGCACGTACATGCAGACAGTGCACCTCTACCAGTGGACACCTGCACCACCTGTGGTGCCTTCACATGTGACTCACAATGGACATACCATGCCTGACAACATGTCCTGTATGGACAGATGACACTGACATCAGGGAATGCTGTTGGCATGCCATCAATGTAGGTGAAGGGTAAATCTGCTGCCCAGTACCAGTTCCTGCCACAGGTGGGCATGACTGGAACATCCGATGATAATCTGTGTTCACAACATGGGCCAGACAACCCAGGTACAGCTCCACATGTCAGTGTACATGCATGTGGGAGGTGTGCACATCCCAGCCACCATCCATGTCATGGACTAAGGAACACATACATGGCATGTGGTGTACAGCATTGGCCACACAGAATAGTCACCCAGGTGACTGGATGGGGGATGTAATACCCACTTGTGTGGGCAAATGAAGTAACTACAGGCCTGAGCCACAATGCAGACCATTGTCATGTGTTTTGATGCCAAGGTATACCCATCGTCTACCCTTGTACAGCCTGCTGGCACAGTTGACCACCACACACCCGTGTAGACATGCACCCATGCATGTCAGACCTGGCACCCTGTGTGTTCATGTGTGTGTGTTGTATGGTGTGTATGTCCACATCCACACTCACTACAACCCCCCAGGGCATACTGAAGCATGCTGTCTGATGTGTGACATCTCCTTGTACCCTTTGCCCATACGGCCTCTGTATGACCTGTGTGGTGCATGTGATACCTGCACATTGATGTGTTGTGGCAATCCCACTAGTGACGAGTTGCACTCGTGGCCCTGTCAAGTCTGTCAGTGTGTCTGCATCCCTGTGTGAGTGTGCCTGTGTTGACGCTGGCACCTGTACATGCAGACAGGCACGTGTACAACACCTACCATATATCTACTGTATCCCTGTTGCAGATGTCACTCACCCTCACATATGTGTTCTGAGTGCTCCACATCAGGTAACCCATGTGGTGCGTCCAATAAGTGCATCGAACTGTGATAGCACTACATAGTTGTCGGGGGTTTGATACCCTGTGCTGGTAGGTGTACGTCACGAACATGCTTCAGTTTTACACTCCTACCCCTCCCTGACATGTATTTGCCTCTGACTGCCTCCCTCACTTCCTCTCTGGTGGATGTGGGGACCCACACCTGCCTTGCTTAGGCAGCAGCATGTGTATTTTATGTGATGCTCAAGATCAGCTGATGGTCTCTGCATGAAATTCCAGCCCTCCCATAGCTGACTGCATGTGGAGCAGCTGTGGTAACAATCTCATAGCCAATTTCATGGAAACACATTCCAATACCTAGGAACCTCATGGTAGTGTTGGGCCTTTTCAATCACTGTGAGCAGGAACTAGATCTGTTGTTTGGCAAATGGCATCCCAGATGGATTGGGGATTCACCTCCAACAACATACACTGTGGAAACAGGCCAACAAACAGGAGGGGGATGTGCCTGACCTGACTACAGATTGTAAGTGCTGCTATACTGCATTTGGAATAATGTTGGTTTAATAGTGTTTGTCTGAATAGGCCTGTCGTACATGTAGTAATACCTGCCATGTCAGTTCCATGTATATGAGGAATCCCTATCTGCAGGGACATCTGCAGACTGGACAGTGTTGTGCCTATGGTTTCATGTGTTATCCACAGTGCATCCCTCTGTGGAATGCAGATGGTAGTGTGAGGATTGCAGTCTGTAGATGGTGAAGGCCGTGACAGTTACTGACTTTATATCCCTCACAGGACATATGTTGCAACAATCACCGTTACAATGGAAAATATACAAGGTTATCACAGCAACATGTCTATACTGGCCCTGTGTATGAGCTGTCAGCCACACCACTGTCAACGTTAACACATATGGCATGCATGAAGTGGTGCATATGTGCTGTATGCCATAAATAGTGTCATCATATCTGATAACAAGCCAGTGATATATCAGAGTGCTACACATGTCATGTACAGTAGTGGTTACATTTCATGACATAAGCTGGACAATCTGTGGATGTTTGTACAGTACTGAGGTCTGTGTAGTGATGGTGAATGTCGGCAGTGTGTGTATTGTTAATATGTACTTTAGCCTGTGTACAGACTGTGGTAGATGTCATTGTCCTAGCTCCCAGTCTATCAGATGTTACATGCTGCCCCACTGTATGGTACCGTTTTGCCATACACATTTGTAGGGCCATACAGACACATGTCCCAAACTACAGACAGCTATCAGACCAAACTGTGTAGCAGACCAGTATATGTAGGGACATTCTGTGACTGGCACATAGAAGGATGGTGTAGAACAGATAGTCCGTATACTGTAATATCATGCTAGCCTACCATATGCGGCTGTGGCTGTGTTCACATTGGTTGTGGTAATGCGTTGTCACACAGGTGTATCTTACCCTGTGCTATGACATGGCTGTTGAGCCTGCTATATATGCAAGTACATGTGCATTCCCCCATACAAGATGTAGGCCAGTATTGAGCCAGTCTGCCTGTAGTCTGCACAGTGCATTGTTACATGCTTAGCAGCGTAGTGTACTTAACCAGTGGGATGTCATGTGCAGATATTTGCCAGATGTACTGCTGCCAGGCATCCCTTAAATGTCAGGTATGTCAGAAAGACCAGTGGGATGCTGTACAGATGTATGTCAATATCTAGTGCGTAGTATGTGTCCATGGCACCCCTGTACCAGCAGTCATTATGTGTCAGGCCAGACAGGAGTGTGTGACTCCAACACCTATGGTGCCAAATGTATACCAGTTGTTATGTGTTATACACATCGACTTGGCTGTCTACATCCATATTGTCAGGCCCGGTACACATGTAGTGCACTAAGGGAATATGCGCATACCTCTGGACTGTACAGAGCATGTCCAAAGTTCCATATAAAGTGGCCAATATCTCTGCTGCACTCCACTGGGCCATGCTAGCAGTGGTACTCTAAAATGATGTCCATAGGATGTCTGTCAGTAGCCAGTGGCACACATGTTATAAGCAGATGTCAGTATCCACACCCACCATGTCTGTGAAAACAATACAAATGACAATAGCAACAGGCTAGTAATATACCTGCTATACATACCCGACATCCCCTTGCACTACAACATTGTGCCTGTAGGGGCTGGGGTATGGCTACCCTCCATGTCCAGGACATATGGTGGAAATATACATACACATACCACTCCAGATAGCTATATATATATATATATATATATATATATATATATATATATATAATGACATGTGTACTACATTGGATTACCACTGTCATGACAAGCACCCACTATAAATCCCTACAGCATGTGGCCATGGTCCCTTCACATTTCCTGTGTGACCGATATCCGTCATGTGTGTGGGCATCAGCAATACAGGCAGCAGGTAGCAATACCTCTCACAGGAGAACATGCACACTCAGAGTGGACACATTTGTAGGAGGTTCAGGAACTACAGACAGACTGTGGGTAGAGTTGTGTAATGCTTTGCATAGTACTGGTGTTACAGGGTGTGTGTGTGTGTACATACTAGTGTACCTTGGAATGTTGTCTGTCTGCATAGGTCACTACTGTGGGCCTACCTCTTGCTGGGCAGAGGTATGCATATCATGTGATGTCCGTCCACCACACAAGCTCTGAGTCAGACATGACACTGGCAGTGTGTGTGTTGCATGCTGCCGGTACATCACTACATCCATGTCTATATCTAACCTCAATTCCCTGACTAAGTGTATCTTGCTGACTATCCTGTAACACCAGTACCTTGCTTGTGTATAGCAACAGTGTTCCAAATATATGCCTGTGTTCCAGCCTGTGTCCCCCTTACCAAGCTCTGCACATTTGTCATGCTGTCGGGGGTTGTGCTGTAGTGGGCTGTGAGTATATCACACTGCCATTGCAGCCATTAGTACACTGCTGTTGTGTCCACTGCACATACACTGGGGCTGGGGCCATATATGTGTGGGAGTCACCTACACAACACATTGCACCCTTATGCACTGCAGAGGCCAGTGTATGTAACAGTGGTATATAGTCTTGTATTATTGAGTCCAGGTGGGGAGGACCCTAAATGACCTAGGCTGTTACAAATGTGGGGTTATCAGGGGTGAGCTGCCACAAGGTATGTGGATGTACAGTACCATATACTCCACCTATATTGCAACTACTAACATGACTTAGGGTACTGCAAGCCTACTGCCCCCTGCAGTACAGACTGTTCTTTGTGTTATGCCTTGATATGTTCCGGGTACAACCCATTGGATCACACAATGTCATTACCTCCTACAGAGATTGTACAGAGTGTACTTAGAGGCTGCTGAACTACACACCTGCAGTACATACTGTTGATTGTGTGGTACCCTGTGGCCCAGTCTGTCGGCACTATTGTATATTCTGAAGGGCTTGGCTTGGACTGCAACAGTTGTGAACCTTTCCAGACTACTGTATAAGTGTAACTGTTTCACAGTTGCAGTAATCCGTTTATATGGTTGTCAGTATTGGAACAACTATATGATATGGCATATAGGACCATTATGGTACACAATTAAAGGAGTCCCATTTCTGCAAACCTGTGTGTGGTGTCTGTACTATGACCTTTCTATGGGTATATGTTGCAGGCAATGATTGACATTTGTATGTATAGCCCATACAGTGTCCAGTTGTTCAGGTGTTAACAGCAGGCATACTGGCTGTTCCATATTGTGTGCACCTCCTACATACATCTCTGCCTGTACATATATCTGTATGTGTATGTGTAGTCACATGTGTATATATATATATATATATATATATATATATATATATATATATATATATGTATATCTGTACAAGCATATATGTGTATGTGTATCTATATCCTGGGGACGTGGATGGCTTCCACATATTACATGTCCTGTGGGAGGCGGACTGTACTTGGTAGTGTATTGCAGGGTGCAGGTGTTTGGTTGTGGGGGGATGCCTATTCATACAAGACGTATAATGTGTGGGGACTCTCAACCCCATTAATGGTGCATGTAGACATTGGTGTATTTGTCAATCTGCAATTGCTATCTACAGATGTATGGCCATATATACCTATATAGATATATTAACCTGCTAACAGATATATAGGAATATGTGCATAGATAGCAATATATATGTAGATAGAGGTAGTAAAACAACATATATATTTGAATACATGTGTATCTATACATATATGGGTATGTTGTATCTGTTAAGGTTGCACTATAGATACGCACGCAGATATCTAGTCATTGGTAAACATTCTCTGCACTGTTGCATGACAGGACTGGCTGATATGTTTCTGACACATTGAATATCTGTGAACCTATCATGGCTTAGTGGTACATCGGTTTGTCTAGGGTGTGCAGGGTCCTTGGTTTGAGCCTTGCCAGAGTTGTTTAATTTGTTGCTGGACAGAATATGTCCAGTTGGATAGAGAGTGATTAAGGCACTGTAAAGCAGTTGTAAGCAAGTTTGTGTGTTCTGCCCAGCAACAAAATAAACAGGTCCTGCAAGGCTCGTAACCAGGACCCTGCACATACACAAAGTAATTTACCACTAAGCCATGCATAATCATGATGTCTCCACATACATATCATCCAGCCCAGGTATACAACACTTCAGGGAAAGTATTCTACCATGTAGATGTATTTGTGCGTGTATATGTATTCATAATTTAATGGATATAACATATCTGTATGTGTAGATATAGGTATAGACATATCTGTATACATATACATATATATATATATATATATATATATATATATATATATATATATATATATATATATACACATACGCACAAGCCAATACATACATAAATACATAGATACGCGTACAGCCAACGATATATATGTATATATCCACATGTCCACATATAGACAGCACTAGGAATGCATATATGTTAGCATATATATGGCTGTCCTTTCAAAGTGAGAAGTCTATGTGTCTGGAGGCTGGTAGGCCTAAAGTATGTTCCCAACATTGCACAATCCTGCAATACATGCATAGAATGTGAAATGTGCGAATGTCGGCATACATTCGCTCATTGCAGATTAGGCAATTTGGTTGCGGATGCCACTATAGTGGGGATGGGGAATAATTGCCTATCCCCACTGTAGTGCACACTAGGGGTTCCTATATCACAGTAGGGCGGTTGTGGGGGGCCCAGCCCCCTAGGGGGGGGGTGCAGGGACTCATGCACCCCACCAGTACGATATGTATTCCAACTTGCAGTTCAAGTGTCAGCGAAGGTGCCTGTAGGACTGCAGGTCTATTAACTGTGGTGCAGTAAGAAATGATGGGTTAGTCCTTTCTGTTTACAGAAAGGGATGTTCAAAGGATTGATTGTTCCCCTGTGAAAGGTGAACACATATATATCAATATAGGCATATATGGACAAACATCTGTAGATGGAACTGAGAATTTAAACACAACATATATGCCCCCATGCACCATTGATGGGTTTGAGAGACCCAAACAACATACATCTGGCATGGATAGGCACCTCCCAGCCAAATATGTCTGGCCTGCAATACAATATCAACCTTGGCAGATCCCATAAGCAGGACCCTACACGACAAGGGCAGTACACGTTAACAGTACTCCATCCCACCTGTAGGATGTAAGGCTGGCATTACTAACATATCATACAGTACAGTCAAGTGACATGTCATGGTTGGGGGAACCCCCTGGGCAGATGCAGTAAGTAGCTGGGATCCTTCATACAATCCAATAGCCCTACACCTGACAATGGTTTCACCAATGTTGGCAAGGACATCCACAAAACCACCATGTCAGCCTGGAACTACCACCTGGTAGCCGGATGACTGTGGTCTGCAGGGGACATGGCACATACCATCAATGAACCCATGGCCAATGTCATTGGTTATCTCAACACACGGGACCCTACCAATGTTGGACTTGTCAAAGGCAGAGAATACAACCTGAACCCCATATACCTCCTCAACCCAATCATGACAGGTATAGATGAGGGTTAGGAGGTGCACAATGCCTATGTACATCATAGCAGGCTTTTGTACACCATCCCGCTTGTAGGAATGTGTGTAGTTGTTACAGGATCTACCTCCGTTCACAGGATATGTTTCCAACAGGACTGCCTGGCATATGCCAACATACCACAGGCACCATCCTGTGGACATACAGTCCTTCACAGGTCATAGATGTGTCAATGCCCTCCTCCACACTGTTGAGGTGTGCAGCACTACTGGGGTTGCTATAACTCACTGGGTATGGCTGTTGTAGACAAGACTGCCATAATTGCAGTTACTATTGCATCTATCCCCCCACATAGCTGTCTGTAATACTGTACAGTGTATGCAATCAGGTTGGTAGTTGTTATCTACACCATTCACAGTAGTTGAGTGCCTCACACCCTCCTAAGGGTAGGGCTATGCCACCGGCATTGGCACACACATGTTACTTAGGTGAGGATCACAGTGGAGTGGGGAGAGGGACATACACCCTGCTGTTAGCATGTTCAATGCCATCCACATTTCAGACCGCATATATACCACTGTGTGGTTTTGCCTATGCTGTCTTGGTGGGAATACATGTGCTACAGATGTGTTACCTGCATGGGGACATACCTCCATGTGTACAGACCTGTAGTTGTACTGCATCCTAACCAAAGGCACTGTGTGTTATACCCAGTGTTGGCATGTGTACCACCCACTACATTCACTGGTGTCCACTGTAGAAGACCTGCAGACATCACTACACCCATCAGCCATGTGGCACATGGACAAACACAACACAATCTGAATAGATACTGGTGACAACAATCCAACATTGTTAATTAAAGCTAGGATGCATCATGGCTGCACAGCTACACCTTCCGTGATATTAGCATTTCACTTTACTGCTGACAATATGCTACATATCATTCCATTGCTACACTGTTGTACAGTCACCCTGTGCATCAGAACCATGTTAGCTTGTCCCTGCATCGATGTTACAGATGTCAGGCCATGCCACAGGTATCATCATATGCACAGGGTGTGTTGTTAGTTTGCCAGAGGCCTAGGCTGAGCCATACAACTGACAACATGTGTGTGTGTGTGTGTGTGTGTGTGTGGGGGGCTGAGAATTGTTATGGGCCACTGGTAATGTCATGTGTGCAGGTATGTGGTTGCCCTAGGTTCGTTGTTTATGTGTGTGTGTCTGCATGCACACAGTTCCTTCATGTGGCTGCCCTATACAGGGAATTGTGGGACAGCTGCAGAATGTACCTGGCAGGGTTTGCAGTTCACTGTCTCCGGCCATGGACACAGGACCTGTGCTTGGCAGGGGTGCTACAGGCAGTATTAGGTACAGAGCCAGAAAGAGTACTGTCCCCTGAGTTTGACAGGCATCCACTAGATCCAGGTCCCTCCTGGGACTAGCCAGGGCCATGTGCACGTGGTCTGCTCTGACGGATTGTGGACACCCCCCCCCACAGTTCTGGGGGTGGTACTGCCACTACAGGAGTGTCTGTGACTGTTTGGACATCCACAGCAACCTCCAGCTGCTGGTGTTGCTGGCATATGTCCACATGGCCGTTGCAACCATCCAGCCCTGTCCTGATGCATGGACATGACATTTTGGATGAGTTCCAATGTCTCACCCCACCATCTATCCATGACCTTGGTGTAATTACGGATGGCACCTGCTAGGTCATGGATGCTGTCAGTTACAAAGGTGTGATGAGCCCTCTGCGCCCTTAGACCCTGCGTGGTGTACTGTTCCATCCATGCCTGTGCCTCCATGACAGTCTGGAACATGTGTGTGGTTGAAATAGTGGTTGCACGTCTGCCAGATGCATGATGTCCAGCAGTGCCCCTATGAGCACCCCTGTAAATCTGCCTATGTGATACCCCGCCAGACATCTGACTATGGCTGCTGTGTCCTGACACACATGCCATAGATACCACACTGTCCTGGCCCATGCCAACCGTAGGCTGCCCCTCAGCTAGCGCCAATGGTAATGAGGTGTGTAGTGGCAGTGTGACTGTGTGCATGGATGGTGTGGATACAT
>NC_056739.1:1174792978-1174867978 GCF_019279795.1 Protopterus annectens | reverse complement strand
GTATATGGGTATGCCGCAACAACTCCTGTAACACCAGCAATTTCCGGGGTGTGTAACAGCAATAATGCAAATATGGCCCTATGTTCCTGCCTCTGTCCTCCACATTTATTCCAGCCTTTGTCCCGCTGTGATACAGGAAGGGTTGTTAGGTAATGGTCTATCATTATTTACCACTAGCATTACTGCTATCATCCCAGTCATGTCATGGACTCTTACACCAACCATTGGGCCATGTCCATATATATGGGGGCAACATCTGGTGAACACATTTGTGCCCTTGTACATTCCTGAGGTAAGTGTGTGGTACACAGTGTTCCTTGCCCTTGTACAGCCTTTTATGGGGGGGGATTCTATGCCATTAATCTAGGTTATGGCACCTTTCCAGTGATATAACTGTTAAGAAGGGGGTCATTCAGTGTGATAGTGAGGTGTTAGGTTAAGCAATGATATGTACAAGATACTGTGACATTAACACAAGTGCTACCTTTCCCCCTAGGACTTGACTACAGGGTGTAATTGGAGTCTGCCGAACTACATCTGTAATTGTTGATTGTTACATATGCTGAAGGCAAATCCTGTTCCTACTGTTGTACTACTTGCAGGCCTTGGCCTAGACAGCATAGTATGGTATACATACACATTGCTTGCATCTACTGTTTTGTGTGGGCCTTGCATTCATGACTGATTACATATTTCCAACCTTATGTGGTGTCAGTACTGGCATACATTATTGTATAGTACAGGAATACAGGTTATCTATGTATGCATACCTGTGTGGCGTGTCATATCCTTTGAGTTGTGGGTGGGTATATGTTTAATGTCAGTATTCTCCTTTCTGGGAATGATTGCCACACTACACATTTCACAGGTGCCAGCTGAGGGGCTCGTGGCTGAGGGATATACTTTGCATCCAGTACTTCCACACTACCTCTACATATGTATGGCTACTGATACCTTTAGTGTGTGTATATGTGTATGTACCTATATATATATATATATATATATATATATATATATATACATCTTATGTATATGTATATATATATATATATATATATATATGTGTATATACATACATGTGAACATATGTATGCATCCATATATAAGTGCTGTTTATGATTATTTGTGAGTCATACATTAATGTATATATCTACATATAGCTGTCTGTCTACATTTCTAGATATATCTGTCCATATGTCCATGCATGTCCAGCTCATATTATGGCCTGTTCCTTATTCACTTGGCAATTGTCATGGATGATCGCAGCACTGAAGTCAGTAACTAGTGGCAACACTTTTGTGTTTCAGACTTCATCTCCTTCTTCATGTGTTCTAATACATATAACTGTGTATCTTGCAACAATTTGGTGCAACAGAGCAGTAGTTGACATATATCCCTATTTGTACCCACAGTGTGGCATACTTTGTCCAGGCATCTTGCATTAACAGGTTATGTAGTATCATAATAATACATTACTTGTACTGTTGACTGATTGTGCTGCAGGGTATGTTTGTGAAAACTTCAGGTTGTGTATATCTGCCATGGTTTAGTGGTAAATCACTTTGTATATTGAGTGCAGGGTCCTCGGTTTGAGCCTTGGAGAGGCAGTTTATTTTGTTGCTGAGCAGAACAAGGGATGTTGGCTACAGAGTGATTGAGGCACTCTTAAGCAGTTGTAAGCAAGGTTGTGCGGGTTTGTGTGGTGCTAAGCAATGCCTACACAGCAATTCAGCAGGTAACTGAGTATAAGAAACTGTAAACAGACTTTAGCAGTGCTTAGCCCCGCTCAAACACACTTAAACACGCTTACTACTGCTTATTTGTGCTTAAACCTGCTTACTACTGCCTAAGTACATTATGACACTGACACTTCACACGTGTATTTCATGCAGTACTCCAGTTCACATTTAAATGTTATTATGTAGGTTTTATGGCAAAAAGATGCACAGATATGTTCATATACAGCTTTCACACGGAAAATGATATGTGCTGCAGTGGGACTCGAACCGGGAATGCCTGTTCATTAGGCGGATGCTCTAACCACTACACTATTGCTGTGCTGTTTCATTTGCATATATACCCATATACCCATTGATCCTAGTTCCCCAAACACCCACCCCAATATGTCACTGACACATCAGTCGTCCATTCTCCAGTTGGAAACATGGTGTATCCACACCACTACACATTGGCCACTCCCTACTCCTCTGGACCCATCCCATGGGTTGACTCAATCCAAGTATCCCGAAACATCACAACCTTTTAGTCCACAAACATTGACATGAGTGACCACTAGGACACTATTCCCAATGTTTGGGTTGTCCTACCTGAGACACACATGTCTTTATTTCAAGGTTAGACTCTATACTTCATTACTTCATTACTCCAGTTAACAAGACACTAAAATAAATTGATAACTAAGACTATATGATAACGCACACGTTACACATGTAAACCAATGATGTACGAGTTCGGCAACATTATATTACAAACAGGACCGGTTTATTGATTGGCATTGATGTAGCCGGCAAATCACAGGAATGATGCAAATATTTCATAATGGGAAAGTCCTCACATTTTATTCTTTTGAGAACAGCACTAACTTCGAAACTGAATACACAACTCTGAATTATTTCAGATTCATCCATTCCCTCTATCTTCCCGTAACTCTAATACTATAGTACTGCAATATACAACGGAAACAAAACAACAGCTTATTTTGCCTTGGATGTTTATATCCCAGCAGAATCATGGAAATGTCACAAAGAGATAAATATATATATATATATATATATATATATATATATATATATATATATATATATGTAGATATAGATGACAACCATTTCATGACAGTCTAAGTAAGGCCTGCACTGTTACAAAGGCCATGCATTTGGCATGGAATTGAGTCGGGCTATATAAGCCACAGTGCAGAGAAGGGGGTCACCATCTTTTCTTTCTGGACTATGAATAAATGTTTATTTAACATTTGTTAACTGAGTATGCAGACTGTTCCAATGAGTCAGGACTCCATTCAGTTATGACTTGAGCCTTAGAGGCCCAACAACACAACTAAACATACACGAGAATCATACCTCTCGACCTCTTAATGTAAGAAGTCTAGCCAAAGCCTAATATAATTGGGGGTGGGGGTCAAAGATTGGGACATACTGGGATCAATTCAATAGCTCTGCTTGACAGAGGCCCAGTAAATTGATCAATGGGGCGGTGTGAGCCGACACACCTTGCCTAGGCTTATAAATGCCCTTCAGCAGATAGCCTAGTACCTACCTATGAACCTATTACATGTATGGTTATGCACAACCTATTATTCTATCTACTGTCAAGGTTTGTAGGGGCACTTTCATGTTATATATGTATGCAAAAAGAATGAATGTGGTACAGGGAATGTACTTCTACATATAGATGTATGTATGTGTGTATGCATATATATGTATAACAAACTCGCTGGCCTCCACGAGGCGGTCCAATTAGAACTAGGCCATCCAACCCTGACACACCTGGATCCATATTTCATACCCATGGTTCCTCCACCCCACCTGAG
The DNA here is from genome assembly GCF_019279795.1 of Protopterus annectens. Taxonomy (NCBI): domain Eukaryota; kingdom Metazoa; phylum Chordata; order Ceratodontiformes; family Protopteridae; genus Protopterus; species Protopterus annectens. Next base: position 1,174,864,413 of record NC_056739.1, on the reverse strand, counting down.
TTCCACATACATACAAACCATCCATTCTCCAGTTGCTATCCCGGCCATAACACACCTCCACACATTGCCGTCTCCCCAGCGCTAGGGACCCTACATATATGTTGTCTCCACCCATGTATCATCAGGCTCTCCGAACCTTTTAGTCCTTGAACATACCTGCTCTGGCTTGTGTAATGGTCGGAAGTCCAAACAACCCGCACTTTTTGCGTAGTCCCACCAGGAACTACCCTGTAATTGTTTGTAAGGTAGACTTAGCAGGTGGACAATGTTACTCCCACTAGTAGTATCCAGCCTGTGGTTTGAGAAGCAATGATTTGCTCACCCCTGCCCAGCTTGATATGACATAAGATGACAGCACAAGATAATACAGGTGTTGCTATTGTTTTCCTTCTCATTCTTTTTGTATGCTTTATTGTTGCGACGTTCATTCTTCATAGATATATACATTATATCTGTACATACACACACACATACATCTACATAATTATATACATTTCCTATACTGTTGGATGCCTGTGCTGGATGATGTGTTTGTGATCACAGCAGCTAAATGTGTATCTGCCATGGCTTACTGGAACTCATGTCGACTGTAGTGTGCAGAGTCGGGGGTTTGCAACCTGGCAGTCCAGATTATTTTGTTAATGGCTATGACAACAGCTGTTGGCTACAGGGTGACTAAGGCACTGTAGAACATTTGTAGGTGGGTATGCGCTTGTTTACGCGAAGCACAGCATTACTAACCTCTGGTTGCGGCGTCTTGTACTCAATTAGCCTCTACAGTGCTTCACCGGTGTGGTACTCGCATACCGGTGGCCAGACAGGCTTACACCCGCTTGCTCCCGCATATACATGCGCAACGTTGTGCATTTTGTAAACGTCTGTCAACCGGGACAGTAGGACTGTATGCTTGTCCATTGTCAGCGGTGGCCCAGGGTGTAGAGCTCTATATTGACCCAAGCTATGTATCCCAATTAATACTGGGGTGTTTACATTCATAGAGGGTAACAAACATGACATAGCTACGTCCTCCATTATTCATGCTTAGTTTACATTGAACTGTCAGTATTATCCATGCTTAGGTCAGGTTTACATGCCAGGTATGAGTGTTGACCAATGTCGGTTTAAGGTGAGGTAGGATTCCTGTTTCACAGGTCTTGGTAGGTTACATGCAGGTATTTGGGGTAGATTTAACTATTCCATACCTGTGTGGTACAGTAGAGGCGGATAGCTAGGGAGTAGGCAGGTAGGTAGTGGGGGTGACATTGTAACTGTATAGTAGCCCCTAGGTATAATTGGATGGGGGGGAATAGGGAAGGTATGTTGGATGGTGGGATTTGTATGCAAGGTAGGACAAGAGGTGTCAGTATCACTAGTTGATGTAGTGATATAGAGTGTGAGGTGGGGGGGTTGCAAGGTGGTGAGCCTGTGCTGCTCCAGGTGTGCTTGTGGTGTTCCTTCATGTGTTAGTTACATGTGTCCTGTGGGACAGCTGTGATACTACATGTGGGTTGGGTTCCAGATACTGGCAATATAGTGGGGGAAGAGGGTGTCACCTACCTGTACCCATAGACATTAATAGAAATGGAACAGGGGCTGATAGGTACGTGGTGTGCATGGGGCACAAAGGGAGCTGTTATTAGGGGGATTATCCAGGGATGTGCAGGATGGCTGCCGGGAAGGTCCACAGCTGGCCATGTTGTCTACGACAGTAGCTGTGCATATGCACTGCATTTGGTGCTTGCGTCAGACACTCACACCCCTGGGTGAGGGTGAGGACTACAATAATGCCTTGTGATACCTGTTACATCAGCTTACATGCCTACAGTGGGGTGTTGTGACCATGTGTTCATAGGGGTTGTGTAGTGGGTTATGCAACAACACATAAAGTTGTACCATACTTAGCCATGTAAACTGGACTGTGCTGCGTTGGGACCCATATCGGGAATGGCTGCCCATTAGTCATATGCATGCCTGTTGACTGTACAGCATCCATGGCCTGTCCAGAGTTTGCTTCATACTATTGGTTTGTTCCTCTCACAATCTGCACCTGTCTGGGGTGCCTTCTGTGTGGAGTCTGCATGTCCTCTCTGTGGTCGCGTGGGTTTCCTCCGGGGGCTCCGGTTTCCTCCCACATCTCAAAGACATGCTGTAGGCGGATTGGACACTCTAAATTGGCCCTAGGTGTGAGTGTGTGTGTGTGTGTGTGTGTGCCTTCTGTGGAAGGTTGGGTGCCGGGCTGGCAACTCAACACTGTAAAACTCCACTGCCAATCATGAGCGGACATGTGATCCGCTGTGGCGACCCCTAACCGGGAAAAGCTGAAAGAAGAAGAAGAAGGATACACTGTGGTGCTTCTTCTTTTGGTAGTACAAATCCAAGTTTTAAAAATTCCCTACCAAGTACTCTGTCAGAAATATTATGTGAGCAAATGGCTGTAATTAAGGAAATTATGCTTTTGAGCTCAGACACAGATTCTAAATTGCCTAGACATAGTAAGGCCTTGTTAAGTTTTATTCTGTTGGCTGCCAAAAAAAGCAATTACTAGAAAATGGAAATCAAAGACTAAACAATCTATTTTTTAATTATTGAATATTATAAAAAGGAAAAAAAAGAACTGTGAGATTGATCTTTAGAAAAGGGAAGGAACAAATTATAAAGAAATAAATGAAGTTGTAGGAAAAAGACATGTAGAATATTGTTGAAGAGGAGTAGCGAGGTTTAAGGGAAGGCAAGAATTCAGTAATTTATCTAATTTTGGACTGATGATAGTTACAACGAAAGAAAAGATATGTAATGCATAATGTATGTAAATGGAAAAATATTAATGTAGTTTGTTTTCTTTTCTGGTAATTAATGTTTGCTTGTGCTTTAAGACATAATATAATAAAGGTGTTTAAAAAACAAAAACAAAGATCCTGGGCATATTTTTATCTTGAAACAGATTGGTAGCAGTTGTGATGTTTTTCTGAAATATAGGAGATTTAAACCTAGAGCCACTGCTGGTTTACCTGTAGCCTCACAGTACAAGACAGTTCCTTAATACTTATGTGAACTAGAATCTGGCAATTTGTAGTATTGATCATCAAAGAGACTTTCAGAAATTATAAAGAAATATATTAATTTCTAGATAGTCAAGCATGAACCATTTTAGAAATGATTTTGTGATAATGATGGAGAATGTAATAATGGTGTAATTAAATATGGTGCAGGAAATTTCAATACTGAAGGTCTGACCATGGCAGCCAATTGTCCAGGTAGCAATGGGCCACTAAAAGGACACAGCCTAACATGAGCAGAATAACGTCAAAGTAAAAGCTAATAGTGGATTTGACTGAGAAATTACATTAAATTGGGGTCTTATGGATAAATGTCTACAGCTAAAGTCCATATCAGCTTTGACTGGTCATGCCCAGATCTCTCTTCAGTCCTCCTTGATAAATTCCCTATTGTAGAAGAGACTGCAAAGATCATAGCAGCAGTAGGGTATATTTCAGCATTATATGTGTCAAGGAAGACATTTGCTGAGGCTGAATGTTCAGAAAGACATTGAAGAATACTACTGAAGCAACCACAAATGCAAAGTTTGAAATGAAAAAAGGTATATTACAAAAGGTTTAACTATGTAGAGTGGAAGTGATCCAGAGTCACCACTAGCCAGAATAGAGTTATATCATTTGTGAGGCGGAGCAATATTTGCTTAAGGATGCATCATTCCAGACTACATAAAGCCAAGCCTGAAGAAAAGACCAATGCATCAATAAAATGGCAATAACAAGGCAACAGACTTAAGATAAATGATACCAAAGCACTCAGAGAATGGAAACAAATTAGAGATACAAAATTCCAGACATACTAAGGAAGAATTTGGTATCTATAGAATGAAGTAAGGTAAAGCCATAAGATTTGTAAACATAGAAAATGAAGTGTAATGTAACTGCTGAGGTTTAAGTGTAGGCTGGATGTAACAAGAATCAGTATAACTTGAGCTTTTTTATATCCAACTGATGTTGCAGGCTCAGAAGAGTCTGTTGACATGTTATGTGGAAAAGATCTTCATACTGAATGAGGACTTGATCAGATACAACCCTCTGACTTTCATATGTTGTATAGTGTAATCTTGTCTGAGGGAATATTAACTGAATCATCAAAACAGAGTAATATAGAGCGAAAGATAATGATGTTTTTGAAAAAAAATTGATAGTTCTGGCTAGCAATGTATGTGTACTAGTGAGTGTGTATCCCAAAAGTATCTTGTAAAGGAATAACATCCAAAGCACATCTTGTAGCTAGAGAGATTGGAGAACCTTGTAGAAAATAGATTTCCATAAAGATTCAACAACATATGCATCAGAATCTGACACTTTTGGCTATATTTTGTCAAAAGCAGTGGAATGTTCATTCATGGACATTAAGTCTGCATTTTTACATGGTATGGTGCTCTGTCTCTTTATGTTTACATATGTCACCCTTCTGAGACAAGATGTGTGGGATGATTGTGGAAACTCAAAAAAATATGTTTATGACCTGACAGACACAGTGCTCTACTGATATGTTGACCTCATCATCATAAACCCCCTTTTCCAGTTTTTACAATGGTCAGGGTGTTGGGTTAACTGCCAGCATGTTTCCTAATTCAGATCCACTCTCCTATCTTCTTTGAAAGTCATGCCCAACTGTTGTAGGTCTTCTCACACACAGTCCATCCATTTTTGTCTGGCTTTCCTTACCTCCTTTCGCCATCTTCCTCTCGTTCCAAAATTTGCTTTGCTAAATTATCTTCTGCTTTCTTGCATACTTGACCACACATCCATAGTATGTTCTCCTTGACTTTCACTACAGTTGGTACTACATTAGCTTTCACTCTGATGCCTTCATTGCTTCATCTATTCCACAGTGTACAACTATCTACCAATCTTAGGCACTTCATCTCCAACACCTCAAGCTTTCTCAGCTGCTTTACCTGCACTTCTCAGGTTTCTGTCCTATACAGAATAACCGGTTTACCATATTTTATATACCTTACTGTTCAGCTTCTGTGTCATTCTTCTGTCACTTGCTATTTCTGATACTTTGTGTCAGTTAGCAGCAGCATGTCTGACAGTAGCTTTGACTTCCTAATTCAGACTTCCATTCCTCTTAACCACACCGTCTAGATAATTGAAAATATTAATGTGTTCAATGATTTTCTCCTTCAGTCTCAGTTTTTACCTTCTGATTTCACCTTTTTGCTGCAATAGCCACTGTCCTATCTCTACTCAGGTTCTTCTCATGTGCATTCAGTTCTGCATTCCTGTCTCCCCGTCATTTACTGAAATTCTTGTTCAGAGTCTACTTGTGGTATCATATAGTATAAGTATATCCTAGGCTAACTACCACTATGCCCATCATAAGCCTAGCCATGCAACCCAACCAGATTGTGTCCCTGTGTATCATGGGTGTTTATTAGGAGGGGATATGTTAATTAGGAAATTTCTAGATGTTATGGGGGTATGTCAGGTTTGGGCATTACTGTCTCCTCTGTTTATCAGAGACATACGAGTCAGACCAAGGGTGAATTTCAGATTTCCCATGCATTGATCAAAGTTACACTTTAATAGGGTTAATGATGGACTCTACTTCACATGGATGGGCAGCCTGTTCCAGAACATGGATATCCTTTCAGACCCATATCTGTCTTGCCAACATGTCTCATTTATGTCAGAAGCAAAATTTAAATCCTTGGATCTAGTGGTTCTGATGCTGTTCATTTTGTGAATGTGCAAAAGGTCCATCAGAGCTGGATTAAAGGATGCCTTCTATGCCAGGCATAGATCCCCTCTCAGTAAGCTGAAGACAGTTAGCTGTCGGACAGCACGGCTCCACAGACTTCACTATTTACTCTGTACTAAGCCAGTAACAACAGCTAACATCCTAAACTACGAAACAGGGAATACAGATAACTGTTTAAACAACAATGAATGTATGTATGTTTGTGCTTTTGTGTGTGTGTGTGTGTGTGTGTGTGTGTGTGTGTGTGTGTGTGTGTGTGTGTGTGTGTGTGTGTGTGTGTGTGTCTGTCTCTGAGTATATATGTATGTATATCTGTGTGTGCACGAGAGACTTACCTGTCCTTATACAATCTCTATATACTTAGATGTCACAGGAATACAAATGCTTATTTGCTGACATAATCAATGTTATCCATTTAACATCATGACTAAACAGTAATGCAGATGCACGAGTACCCTTCAGAAAAGTAACTAGCAGGCATACTCTGTGAAACGAATTAAACACCATGTGAAACATTATGACGTAAATACTGATAATTAAACCTAGACAAAAAGCAGTTCATTTCTGCTTGTGTACAGTCTGAAAGTATTCGAAAAGCTGTAAAATCACTGCATGATTCCTTTGCAAGATGTTTAAATAAAACTGTTTGTTGCTGTAAGAGGTACAGTGGATATAAAAAGTGTACACACCCCTGTTAAAATACAGGATTTTTGTGATATAAAAAAAATGAGACCACAATAAATCATTTCAAAACTTTTCCCACCTTTAATGTCACCTATAACCTGTACAATTCAATTGAAAAACAAACCTGTTAGGGGAAAAATATAAAAAATAAAAAATGTACAATAAGCTGGTTGCATAAGTGTGCACACCCTTAAACTAATACTTTGCTGAAGCACCTTTTGATTTAATTACACCATTCAGTCTACTTGGGTAGGAGTCTATCAGCATGGCACATCTTGACTTGGCAATATTTGCCCACTCTTCCTTGCAAAAGTGCTCCAAATCTGTAAGATTGCGAGGGCATCTCTTGTGCACAGCCCTCTTCAGGTCACCCACAGATTTTCTGTTGGATTTAGGTCTGGGCTCTGGCTGGGCTATTCCAAAACTTTAATTTTCTTCTGGTGAAGCCATTCTTTTGTTGATTTGGATGTATGCTTGGGGTCATTGTCATGTTGAAAGGTGAAATTCCTCTTCATCTTCATCTTTCTAGCAGATGCCTGAAGGTTTTGGGGCAAAAGTGACTGGTATTTGGAACTGTTTGTAATTCCCTCCACCTTGACTAAAGCCCCAATTCCAGCTGAAGAAAAGGAACTCCAAAGCATGATGCTGCCACCACAATGATTCACCATGGGGATGGTGTTCTTTTAGTGATGCAAAGTGTTGTTTTTGTGCCAAATATACGTTTTGGAATTGGGGGCAAAAAGTTCAACCTTGGTCTCATCAGACCATAACACATTTTCCCCACATGCTTTTGGGAGACTTGATGTATTGTTTTGCAAATTTTAGCCAGGCATGGATGTTTTTCTGTGTAAGAAAAGGCTTCCGTCTTGCAGCCCTATCCTATAGTCCAGACATATGGAGAATACTGGAGATTGTTGTCACATGTGGTACACAACCAATACTTGCCAAAGATTCTTGCAGCTCCTTCAGTGTTGCTGCAAGTCTCTTGGCAGCCTCCCTGACCAGTTTTCATCTTGTCTTTTCATCAAATTTGGAGGGAAGTCCTGTTCTTTGCATCATCACTGTTGTCCCATATTTTCTCCACTTTTTGATGACTGTCTTCACTGTGTTCCATAGTATGGCCAATGCTGTGGAAATTTTTTTGTACCCTTCTCCTGACTGATACCTTTCAACAATGAGATCCCTTTGATGATTTGCAAGCTGTCTGTGAACCATGGCTTTTGCTGTAGCAGGCAACTGAATAAATGTTAGGAAAATCCTACAAGGATAGTTGAACTTTATTTGGGGTTAATCAGACTCTCTTTAATTGATGGCAGGTGTGTACCCAAGAAGACTGAATGCTGTAATTAAATCAAAAGGTGCTTTGACAAAGTATTAGTTTAAGAGTGTGCACACTTATGCAACCAGCTTATTGTACGTTTTTTAATTTTTATATTTTTCCCATAACAGAGTTGTTTGTTTTTCAATTGAATTGTACAGATTATAGGTCACATTAAAGGTGGGAAAAGTTTTGAAATTATTTATTGTGGTCTCATTTTTTTATATCACAAAAACCTGGCATTTTAACAGGGATGTGTACACTTTTTATATCCACTGTATGTGACTAGTCCAACTTCCTGTATCAACGATTACCACAGTGTAGAAATGTACCCCATATACATGAGAATTGTATTGTGTATCTCACATGTAACCTTCCAAACCTCACAATTATACAAGTCCCCTGGGGTCTGTGTAGAAACTGAATTTTGATACCAGAGCATTAGGAGTAATATAAAAGTACATTTTGGTGGTTTAAGTTAATGTCGAAGTAGTTGGAAGAACCAAAACAGACCAGCTGATAATTATACACTTATGGAATCCAAAGAGAATGTCTTAGATGGTGCTGAAGATACCAGTGCACGCACTTCTTCATCTAGGTAAGTTCATTGGTAGTTTTATGTCAGGGAACACACCAGTCCTATATTCCTATAGTAGACGTGCTCAGTATTTAAAATTTAGTGCCACCCATGTAGTAGTAATGAAGTATGCATAACCAAGCATATGATACATCATGAAAAGACTGCATCTTTTTCCTGGCTAAAGCATATATTCAAGAGAATTGATACTCTTCTGACTCATGTGAAATTAACAGTACTTAGAGTATTCTTAACAAAATTAAGGGTGTCCTAAGTGCTGTTAAGATTGAGTTTCTTCTTAGGGAAGCAAGTTTATCTTTTTCATCAATTTCAGAGAGTAATTGTGGCACTCTGTGCACTGCAGTATTTTACCCTGACAATCTATACAGCTTTAAACACAATAAGCAGTAACATTTCTTTGTGCTGTGTTGGCTGTACTTGTTATTTTATAAATTATTTTATAAAAAAAAAATATAAAAGTAAAAAAACAATGCTTCATTTAGAGAGTTTGTCTGTGAATGTTCTTGCATTTTCAGTATAGGATTTAGTCATTTAGTCAGATCTTACTGCTATAAATAACTGTCCATTCTAGTAAAGGTAAGGGTAGCCATGCTCTCAATTCAGCTAGTGTGTACTTAGTACACTTATAGAAACAATCTTACAGGGTAAAATGATAAAAGTTGAGCAGTTTTAGAATACAGTATATCCAAATACACAGGGACTTTTCACATTTGTAGTAACTGGAGGGAAGAAATATATTACCATAACAGCGATAGGGTATTTTCCTGCAATCTTTCTTTCGAAAAGATTTTTTGAGTGGAAATATACTATAAGTATTAGGGTAGATTCCTGAAATATTTCTTTAGAAAAACTTTTCGAGTATTAAATATAAAGGACGAGTGCAAAAGAGTAACCATAGAATGAAAAGAGCAAGACAAGAAATTTGTAAAGGAGGCAAGATTACCAATCTGCTATGAAAATATTACTGGCTTCAGTCTCTCATATTTCTGTGTGCATGCATGTGATGTGTGTGTGTGAGTGTGTGTGAGTGTGTGTGTGTGTGTGTGAGTGTGTGTGTGTGTGTGTGTGTGTATATATATATATATGTGTGTGTGTGTGTGTGTGTGTGTGTGTGTGTGTGTGTGTGTGTGTGTGTGTGTGTGTGTGTGTGTGTGTGTGTGTGTGTGTGTGTGTGTGTGTGTGTGTGTGTGTGTGTGCCCTGCATTTGGTTTTAATACAGGTTTGTAGACATCTGTTTAATTGATCGCATTTAGTCAATATGGGTCAAAAGGTGTGTGAGATTGACAATCCCTGAGTAGTGGAATATTCCCTTTCCCTGGATATTGTATGACCTTGGAGTTAATGTATATAATTAGCAGGGGGTATAGGGGTGCATCTCCCCACATGGGGAGCTTAGAAAAAAATATGTATTTTTTTTTTGTTTTTTTGAAAATTGCATGTGCTGAGGTTATTTCCATGCTTGCATGGTAAAGTGTCAACGTTTGGTTTGTTGACCATTTGCGGTCAACATTTCGATGCCGACTTATGGGCTATTTGACTAAAGTGAGTATATCCATTTGAATTGCTGAGGCAGCAGCTTGAGAGCTGGGGGCACTATTTGCTGGAAACCACCTTCTCCTTATATCCAGTACTAGTTATTTAACATAATTCTGGCAGTGCCATTACTGGAGTATAAACTGTGAGTAAGGAAAAAATCCTAATCTTCTTAAGGTTCTCAGTGGATATGTGCACCCTCCAAAAAACATACACACATACACCATCCCAACAGTGAAGCAATAAAACATTGACCACCATAAGTGAAACAGAGTTTTTGGTGATTTTTAGCATATCAGAAGTGTGACTTATACATTCAGTAGAAAATATTTTGTAATAGAGTGATTCAACATTTATTCAACAACACCTCTAATAAACAGCCACTGTTCAATGAATAAAATATTCACATGCCATTGCACTGTACTATAGGTGGACCGATATGAGTAATTATGTTTTAATACTTGAGAAATGACCAGTTTTGAAAAAAATGATACACACTGACAAAATAAATCAATAAATTAGTGTCAGTTAAAAAAATAGCAGATGAATTATACAAAACTGCAGCACATTTAATCATGGCAACAAACCTAGTAAACTGCTGAGGACAGTGGAAGAGTGTGAACAAGACAGAAGCATGATTTTGATTCACAGGGTCTCTACTATGATGTGTAGCTTTACGAAATATTGATAAATTGATCACAAGTGTATTATATTTCCATTGGAGTGAAAAGCAAATCTCTAGAGGTCTGTAAGAATCAGGACCATATGTGCACAGAAATCAGTGTTTTTAAGAGAACTGCAAATCTCTTTTTTTTTATCATCATAATATTAGCCATTCCTATTAGTAAACTTTCCTTTCACCATTCCTGTGTTGGTGTAGTTCTCAAAATACTACTTCCTGCTACTTTGTAAAGATAATAATCTGTATGGCTGTTATTGTTCTTGATGAAACTACACAGCTGTTTCAACATTATTTCTTTCAACTTTTGTTTGCAGTTTACTAGTTGTGGTATGTATGAGCCCCAACTGTGTAGCTCTAAGTATCACCTCAAAGAAAGCAATCCTAAACCACTTTGTTCCGTGGGCAGAAACTACCCATCCCAAACAATCTTGCCCTTTTTCTCTCCCAAACTCCCTCATCTCTTTAACTATGGTTCACAGCTTCTTCTCTAGTCAACAAAAAAATTGCCTGACCTGTATATAGTATTATGGGGGCTATAAACATTTCCACTGCCTGTACCTTACTATTCACATGAACAGTCAAGAACATACAACTTCTCAGACCCTGTATCACCTTCTGTTCAGTCTGTACCTGCACATCCACAGCTGCCACAGTGAAACCCCTGTCAATTCAAGCACCTAAACACTCCATCATGTCACTGTAAACATGGTCAGCACTGAACCAACTCATGTGAGAACATAGTTGTCCACCACCACAGCACTTGTTCTCTCCTCATCTATCTTATAACCTGAAAAAACATGAAGCCAGCCCAAAATATTCCACAACACTGAAATAATCCCCAGAATCCATCAAGCACAAAACAACATAATCTGTAAATAAGTCTTTTTTTCTTGAGAACCAGAGAAGCCATACCCTTGAAGCACTGAGTCCCTCTCCTTCCCCACCAGTGGCTCCAAGTCTAAAGCAAATAACAAAGAGGAAAGAGGACACCCCCACCTAGCTCTTCCACTCAAAAATAGCTCATCAGAGAGGTACCCTCCCACTCCAGTTCTCAACTCTGACCCTTGATACATCCCACCAACTAACCTCACCAATGCATCAGGAAATGCAAACACTGCCACTGCCCCACTTGGGGGGGGGGGGCAGCTAACTATCAAATACCTTCTCTGCATAAAGACCCACCAATAATAGCAGGGTCCTCACACACCTTGATTCCCTCTGGACCACCATCTCTCTGTCAATGTGCCACATGTCTCCTTCCACACATAAACCACATCAATCCACATCTGTCTGTCTTAACAACACCTTATCCACTCTCTCAGGTAGGACAGGCACAAACCCTTTATAATCATGTTTTTGAATTGTAAATGGTTTCCCTGGGGGGCTGGGGTTAACAGGTCTCTTCCCTCTTTGGGCAGTAAAGCCACCATAGCTCACTTCCAGGATGCCAGTACTGTCCCATGCAAATATTTATCGCCCATCCTTTAAATGCCCACAGGAACACCATCTGTTCATGGTGACCCCCACGTTGGTTGACTACACATCACTCTTTCCATCTCATCTTCTGTTATCCTAGCTATTAATTAGTGAGCCTCATCTTCCTCTAACCTAGCATATTTAAGTTCCTCACATGTACCTCCAATTATATCTCCCTCTGGCTTCCCTACACCTTTGTGCCAGACTGATTCTCGTAGAATTTCTGAATTATCTCCAATATCTCTGCAGGGTCTTTTTTTTTTTTGTCACAGTCTCCTGAAGTTTGGCAACACCCCTTTCTATTTTCTGTTGCCTGACTCATTGTGATAATAGTTTTTCTGCTTTCAGGCTGTCGTCAGAAAATACTTGCCTAACAGCAATTTTCTAAACTCATGCATAGTATCCAAATACTCCATTATTTTTCATTTAGCACACAACAGTTGCTCCTCTTCTTGTTCTGTAACATTCCCCTTCATCTTCAATATTTTAACCTTCAACAAATAAGCCCCTAAGTCAAAGTACATCAAATGTCTTGGTTATAGGTGATGCCATAGTGAGACACACACATGTCCTTCTCACCAGACTGGACAAGGAGAAGGTCATGGTCAGCTGCCTATCAAGTGCCAGCATCTGACAAATCATGCATGCACTCAAGTCACTCAACAAGTACTGTTATGACGCTATCATAGTCCATGTTAGAGTGAATAAATTGAGAAGTATGTTTAGAGTAGGAGAACTGCCACCCCCCTTTTTTTCTGCTGTAATTGTTAAGATTGTTCTTTGCTGTTCTTTGGTGTTCTTCCTGTTGTTTAAAAAAATAAATACATTTATTGTGAGAGGTTTACTGAAGACTCCATTTTCTGAAGCATTTGAAGAAGGTCAGGGTACTTTAAAATCAGCCAAGTCTCCTTCCTCAAAGTCCGACAAGTTGGGAAAGAGGTCATCTCCTTCTTCTCGTCAATCGGAGCCAGCTAAAAATTGATGAAATTGGCATCTCCGTAAATGAAAACTGCTGGGCCCGAAAAATCTCCTTTATTGGCTTCTTCTGTGTCGGTGCTGATAGAGTTTTAGTTATGGAGCCAGTCTCCGGAACTGGAGCTGGTTTCTCCAACCTTGAGATTTCCTCTGCTGCAACTTGCCAGATCTCCTACTTCCTCCTCTGTGTCCTCCAGGAGCCTTTCTGATGATGACATGGATTGTGTAGTGCAGAGGCCCCCAGAGTGTTCACCAAGTGTATGGCAGTGGTCATGGCTCACTTGAGATATCTAGAATTTTTATGTGTTCCGTATCTAGACGACTGGCTCCTAACTGCCACCACCAAACATCTACTACTAAAAGCAAGAGGCACCACATCACTTCTGTGCTCTCATCTAGGAATCACGATAAATTATGAAAAATCTGCCTTGTTGCTGTCTCAGTGTATCATTTTTATAGGAACAGATCTAGATACAACAAAAATGATGGCAAAACTTCCCCCAGAAAGAGTTGAAGTAGTACGGCAACAGGTTTTAAACCTTCTTTCCAGGAAAAAAGTACAGGCAAGAACAGTCCTGAAAGTTTTGGGAACCGTGGCAGCAGCAATAAATTTAGTTCCATTAGCATGCATGCACATGAGGATTCTGCAGTGGCTACTGTTCATAGGTTCATAGGTCCATAGGTTGGTACTAGGCTATCGGCCCTAGGACCTATACAAGCCTAGCCAAACAATTCCCGGATATTTCTTCTCACAATATTTACTTCCCTGGACCCCTGCCTAGCAGCGCGACTGACGTGATCCCAGGGGTAAATTTCCTATCTCCCATTCAATCGTCAAGGTTCCTTTTGAAGAGGGCCAAGGAGGCGCTCTGCTTGGCATGTATGGGCAGTCTATTCCAGAGTATGAGGAGTCTCTGGGTCAGGAACCTATCCCTCCAGCATGTTTTATTCATTGTGATGACAAGGTTTAGATCTCTGGAGTGTGTGGCTCTGAGGGACTGGGATTTCTTTAAGTTGAGCATGTCCAACAGCTCAGGGTTTGACATGGCCTTGTATGTTAAACAGAGATTGCCTCTGAGTAGATGATATGCCACAGAGTTTAGCTGGAGTTTTTTTAGATGGTCAGCATAGGGCATCTGCTTTAGGCCTGTGGTTCTTTTAGTGAGGTATTTCTGTGGCCTTTCCAGCTGTTGCAGATGTCTTGTGAGGTACATACCAAATGGGGCGTTGTACTCTATAATGGGTCTAATGAGGGATGAGTACAGTGGGACAATGACCTCCTTTTTTCTGGATGAAAAGCCCTTAGTGATGAGGTGTGCCACTTAGAAGGATTTCCTGACTGTTGTGGAGATGTGGTTATCGAAGGTGAGCCCACTATCCACCTGTGTCCCTAAGTCTCTCATCACAGTAAATAGTGTGGGAAGAAATAGCCAGGAAATTGATATGGCTAGGCTTGTATAGGCCCTGGGGCTGATAGCCTAGTACCAACCTATGAACCTATGAATCTAATCACACTTTCGGTGTTTAGTGTACTGCCACCTATGTGGTAATTCATGGGTACATGGTTTTTCCCAAAGGGAATAACTATACATTTCTTGGCATTAAGCTTGAGCCCATGGCTCTGGCACCAAACATCTGTTTCTGTAAGGCCCTTTTGTAGAATATCCACATAATTTGGGGATTCAATAATGGCTCCCAGTTTGCAGTCATCTGCGAACTTTGTTAGCCAGAGTCCCTTAGTGTTGGCCTGTACTTCAGAAAAGTAGATGCCAAACAAGAGCGGTCCCAGGACTGAACCCTGAGGTACTCCACTTGTCACTTGTCTGGAGCTGGATATGAAGTTGTCTACTTTTACAGTCTGGGTATTGTCAGTAAGCCAGTTGGCAACCCATTGAGTGATGTAGGGATTTATACCCAGCTTAGTAAGTTTATCTATGATTCCAGAGTGGGGGATGGTGTCGAAGGCTTTGGTGAGGTCCAGATAGGCTGTGTGGACCGCCTTACCCTCATCCACAGCTCTGGAGACTGATTCGAAGAAGTCAATTAGGTTCAGGAGATAAGATCAGTCCTTCACGAGCCCAAACTGGGTGGGGTCCAGTGTTTGAAGGTTGCCAATGTCTTTGTTTATAAGTTCCATGATGATGCGTTCCATACACTTGCAGATCAGGCTCATCAGTCTGATGGGATGGTAGTTCTCTGGATCCAAGGTGGTTCCCCCCTTGTGGAGTGGGATAACTGTAGCTGTGCACCACTCAGTGGGCATGAAGCCTGAGGTGAGGCTATGATTAAACAGGACACTTAGGTGAGGTGCCAGTTCATTTTGTAGTTCATGTAGTACACAATCCAGGATGTCACTGGTCCCATGGATGCTGTATTCTTAGCTTTTGAGAGTGCAGTTTCTACCTGTGTGGTCGTGATTACTGGAATTTGGCAATTTCTTGGTATTGAGATGAGCCCTTTAGGGGGGGTGAGAGAGGGGTGAAGTTGGCACTAAATTGATCTGCCAGGATATTGGCAATATTCTTGGGATCAGTATATTTAATGCCATTCTATTGTAGCTCAGAGCAGATATGAGCATTGCCATTTAGATTCTTGACATAACTATAGAATGCCTTGTGGTTGTCTTTGGAATCTGTGGCAGTTTTATTTTCGTAACTAGCTTTGGTGGATTTTGTGAAGGATCTCAGCTTCTTACTGATGCTGGTAAGGGAGTGTTTTGCATCCTGGGATTTTCCTCTTTTCTGCAACAGTTTCTTCCTTCTGTTGTATAGTTTGTTTATGGCAGGGGACCACCAGATTGGCTTCCTTTTTTTTGGAGGAGAGTGTCTTGGTTCTATTTGGGATGGCAAGATTCATGCACAAGTGGATGTGCTTGTACAGTGCCTTAGTGTAGGATTCAGCAGTCGAACTTTCAGCTCCCATCTGCATGGGTGCCATGAAGTTTGTCACTTCTGACTTAAGTAGCATGAAGTTGGCTTTGTAGAAGTTTTTTACAGAGGTTTCCTTACTGGGGGTGGGGGTGGGATGTGGATGTCAAGAGTGATTTGCTTATGGCCAGACCTCACCAATGAGGTGGTGACCACTGGTGTAGAGTATTTATCTCCCATGTTGGTAATGATCAGGTCTAGGATATTTTGCCCCTGGTGGGACAGTGGATTAGTTGATCCAGGGCATTGGAATTTATGAATTCCAAGAACTGTTGGGAAAAGGTGATGGTACCCGAGTAGTTTTCCCAGTTACTGGCAGGGTAGTTGAAATCACCCAGTATTAGGGTGTTTGGTTGTATCTTAATATTTTCCAGTATGTTTAGAAAAGTGTAGTGAAAATCTTGGGGCATGGTGGAGGATCTGTAGCAAGCTACAATTTGGATTGCAGTCTTACCTAGTGTTAGTTGCACCTAGAGATTTTCAGATGCATTGTGTTGGTGAACTAGCCTGGAGGTGTGAATATCCTTGGTGAATATGGACACTCCTCCACCTTTAGTGTTTCGGTCTTGGTTTGGTGGCCGAAAAGTGTGGTAAGAGTTGTAGCCTGGTATTGTAGGGGTGCTCTCTGGAGTCTTGAACCAGGTCTCAGTTACTGCACAGATGTCGATGTTCTCCATATTTAGGAGTGCCTTGAGAGATTGCATTTTGAGGTTTAGACTTCTAGCATTGAGTAGCATTACCTTCAAATTTTGCATGCTTGTATCTGTTAATGTGGTGGTTTTGTCCTTTGAACCTTGCCTGAAAAAGGCACTATAGGGGTGGCAAGAGCTTTGGCTAGTAATCCCAGGGCTGACAGGTGCAGACCGTCTCTGGCAAAGCATTGTGGTTTGTCGAACATGTCATCCCAGGGGAACAGATACTGGATCCCCTTTGAATGACATCAGAAGCTTAGCTAATTATTGAAGTCAAAAACAGAGCTTGTTGAGAACACACCATGGCTATAAGAAGCTGACCATTTATTGAACTCAAAAGATGATAAAAAAAAAACAAATACAACACGTTTCCAGTAAGCGCTTTCACATTCAACCTGAATGCTTCATCAGACTGTTAAATGAACTCTGAGTTAATTACCTTTTAAATATCTTGTCTCTATCATTGTAAAACCAATCATGTGCTGTTCTCATGAATAATGAATCAAAATAACATCACATGGCTATATAGTGACAGTGTTACCATGATTCTACCACAATTCATGTAACTGCTATCTAAAAGAGCATCTCTTAATTCATAAATACTTTAAAAACATAACAGTGTACATAGCATAAGCACATATCATATATGAAGATGTTATTATATGACAATATCTTTATATATATATCTTATAAAACGCTATATAAAAACACTATATAAAAACACATTATATAAAATACAAATAGGAAAATCACATAGAAAACAAGTGCATATCTATGAACTACATCATAGACTATATAACTCTAAAATCCTAAATAACTATATTAATGTGTAAACTGCTCTATATTTCTACAAAATGTATGCTAAAAAATGGTTATGTTATAAAATATGCTAAAAAATCATACCAGAAATTTTTTTATGTATAACATTTATGCTAAACAATATTTAACCATGATGTCTATTACATCTATATATCTAATTCAAAAGCCAAATAGACCTATAAATATCTAAAAATTCTAAAACATCACAGAAGATGTATGTCTTGAGTTCATGGGGAATAGATGAAAGAACATATATATATATATATATATATATATATATATATATATATATATATATATATATATATATTCTGTGGTATATATAACATATACAGATCTATCTTGGTATCAGCTAAAGAGCATGTATAGAAAGGAAAAGTCAGGTTTATGGTGCTCAATGCTTAAAATTTCTAGCTGCTAGAAATGGATTCAAAGAAACCCTATCATTAAGCCCTGAACCTTTGTCTGCTTGTAAATGCAAGATCCATCTAATTTCCCTTTGTTCAGTATAATTTTTGTGATTATCTAGCCTGACATTCCTATATGTCAATTCTATTACTATGAACTTAAAGCTATGTGTAATCCCTTTGTCCATAATATGTTTTGATAAAGCCTTATTCTCATCTTCTTTATTTATAGCATATATTTGTTCTTTTACATGTTCCCTTAAAGTTCTGTTGGTCATACCTACATAAATGGAACCACATTTCATACACATTGTTGTTTGTCTTTCGGCTTTTCGTGGTAAGGGGTCACCACAGCAGAACTCCGGTCTGCTAATGATTGTCAGTAGATTTTTACGAAATGCCGAGGTGCCAGCTCGATGCCCAACTTTCAACGAAGGCATACCTATTTACACACACATGTCTTTCGAATGCTACCCAACCACGGGGAGGACATGCACACTCCACAAAGAAGGCACTCCCAAGCCCAGCTGAGAATCGAACACGAGAACCTCTTGCTGTGAGGTAACAATGCTACCGCCGTACCACCGTGGCATATACATTTCATGCACGTAGCTAAATAAATTAAATCTCGTGTTTTGCAATCTGCATACAAACTAAACTCATATTTTCTCCCTGTATCTGGGTGACTAAACTTGTTTTTGTTTAACATGTAGGGGCATTGATTCCATCCCCTACATGCATACGTTCCTTTTCTAACTGACTCTACCTGCTTCTTCTCACTATTTTCATAACACAACATATGTTTCAGAGATTTGGTATACTTATAGGTAAAACTGGGAATATCACCTACTAGTCCATGTAATTTATCATCCACGGTTAGAATGTGCCAATTTCTCATAAAAAACTCTTTGACTTTTTTGTTGTTATTCGTAAAAGATATCACAGGCTTACTTGGGTCTATTTTACCTCTTACTCTATCCTGTGTATACGAATCATGATTACTACCATATATAAAGGGTTTCCCTGTAGAAGTCCTCCTGGTTATATTATCTTTGAGCACATAATCTGTTTCTTTACTTTTATACCCTCTCTCTTCAAATTCACCATGTAGTGTTTCAACTGTTTCTTGAAACTTAGAGTCTCGACTGGTAAGCCTGGATGCTCTTATTGCTTGTCCTTTTACTATGCTGCTATATACATGAGAGGGGTGCATACTAGTGTGGTGCAATATTGAGGTTTTCCTGCATTCTTTCCAATAAAGCTGTGTATGTATAGTGCTCCCTTCTTTTGTAAGGAGCACATCTAAAAACTCTATTTTCTCTGTTGACCATTTTCCTGTCTGAACTAAGAAATCTGTAGTTCCATTTATGTATTCAATAAACTCTTGTAATTTGCATTCTTCTCCTTTCCATAATAAAAAAACATCATCCACAAAACGTTTGCACAGCAAGATATTCTCCTTATATATACTCCTCATTATCTATGTGTATTCCCAGTATGCCATTATGATGTTGGCATATGAATTTGCAAATGGGGTGCCATTGGCTACCCCTTTCTGGTGTAGAAATATTGATCACCATAAACAAACACATTATTTTTCAAGACAATATCCATTAACATAGCACATCTTATTATTAAATCTCTTGTCATGTTCTTTTCTATTAGGAACAACCTCATGTATTATTTGGAATTGAGGTAAATAGTGACGTCACATCCAGTGTCACCATGTACCTGATCTCACCATTTTTGTCTGGTAGTGTATACTCAGAGAGACTCTCTATAAACTGCTGTGTGTCACATCCAGTGTCACCATGTACCTGATCTCACCATTTTTGTCTGGTAGTGTATACTCAGAGAGACTCTCTATAAACTGCTGTGTGTCCCTGACTACTGAGCACATGATTGGTTTTACAATGATAGAGACAAGATATATAAAAGGTAAGTAACTCAGAGTTCATTTAACAGTCTGATGAAGCATTCAGGTTGAATGTGAAAGCTCTTACTGGAAATGTGTTGTATTTGTTTTTTTATCATCTTTTTAGTTCAATAAATGGTCAGCTTCTTATAGTTGTGGTGTGTTCTCAACAAGCTCTGTTTTTGGATTTCGCATTGGTTGCTGCATTTGAGGCACTTTACACTTAATTGTGATTCTCTACTAATATATAATTGTTGAAGTCAGTTATTTTGTCCTTATACTGTGGTATCATTCTGGGTGAAGGTAGGATGCTACTCAGGGCCAGAGTCATACCTGCCTGGGCCACATGATCTTAGAGCTCTTCCATGTCTCTTTTCATGTAGTCCTGGGAGGTACATCTCAAGTCATTCACTCCAATATGGACAATGACAGAGTCATATTTGTACTTGTTGTGGAGTGACTTGAGTGCATGCATTATGTGGCAGATCCTGGCATCTGACAGGCAGCTGACTGTAATTTTCTCCTTGCTCAGCCTGGTGAGTGGGACATCAGTGTGCCTGACTATAGAGTCACCTATGACTAAAGTGTTGGGTACGTTGTCTTGCCTTAGGGGCTATTGTTGGTTGGCGCACTGGTGTTGTGAGCTATGCTTCAGAGGTCCTTCTTGCTTTGGCAGGTTAATGTTAAGAGCCTTCGCATATGTGGGTTTAGTGTTGCTATGTGTGGGTGTTGATGGTGTGGGTTTTGAAGGGCTATGTGTTGCTTGAGGTGTAGTGCAGGTGTTAACCTTCTCCTCTTGACTGTCTAGCACAATCTTGGCTGGAGAGCTTTGCTTCCAGTTTGGCTATGTAAGTGCATCTCTCACAGGTTGTAGTGTTGGGTGGTAGGAGGAGAGGGTTGTCTGTGTACATGACGCAGTTGCTGCATTGCCCCAGTATGCCCAGATTCACCAGGTGGACAGGAGAAATCACCAGTGGAGGAATCACTCAGTGGTCCTTGCAAGAACTTCCCATGTCCCACCAAATTTCAGTAATGGAATCCTGCAGGAAAGACCTTCGCTGGTGGCTTCACTCCACTCATGTGACATTAGGTCGACCCTTTGTTCTTCTACACCCATTAGCCACAATAACCACGGATGCTTCTCAGATGGGGGTGGGGGTGGGCATTATCTGGGAGGAACAATCCAAGGCACTTGGCAGGACGATGAGGCCCATGTGCATATCATTGTCCTAGAGATGAGAGCGATGCTACTAACGAGCATTCCAGGACTCTCTTCCTCTGGGAACTATTGTAATACAGACAGACAACATGTCAGTGGTATGGTACATATGCAAGGAGGAACCAGATCTTACCTCCTTTGCCAGGAGGCCCTGAGAGTATGGCAGTGGGCAACCTCCTCCCAATGCTTTCTGATAACAATGCACATCCCAGGGAAATCCAACGTGATAGCAGACAGACTCAGCAGAGGGATTCTGATGCCTCATGAGTAGTCCCTAAAACAGGAAGTAATGGAAAAGATTTTCCGCAAATGGGGCCAGACTTGCTGTGACCTTTTTGCCACATCCATGAATGCCAAATGCAGCAGCTACTTTGCCCTTAACCCCTTCTGGGGGAGTCACCAAGGGATGCACTGGTACATGATTGGCCCTCGGGTGTCCTCTATGCCTTCCCTCCCTTTCCGTTGATACCCAAAGTTCTTCAGAAAGCCAGCTCTTTGAGAAGGAGTTTGATACTCGCCGCTCCATACTGTCCTTGTTAAATCTGGTTCCCTTCTGTTGACCTCATCTCCAGGAGTCATGAGTTCTGGACCCATTTCCAGACCTTCATACTCATGCGTCAGGGATGCGCCATCCCCTGTCTTCAAACCCACAAATTGGCAGTTTGGCTGCTCTGATTCTAAACATAGCCAGGCTCCCTAACCTTTTTTCATCTGCGAAACATACCTTGATATCGTCTCATAAGGTTTCAACAAGGAAATTATACATAAGCAAATGGAAAAAATGTTCTTCCTGGGCATTAAATAACCACATTGATCCCTTTTCTGCACCTATAGTTTCCATTATTGAATTTTTGACAAAGCTATTTAATGAAGGTGCAGCTGCAGCTACTATTCCAGTTCAGTTAGCAGCGATATCCAATTTTTATATAAGTGAATCGGGCCCAAATCTGATGTCTCACAGACTATGTAAAGCTTTTCTGAAGGGCACTATTTTATTAAGACCACCCATTAAGACCCCTCCAGCACCAGGGGACTTACATTTTGTTTTATCCTGTCTGATTCTTCCCCACTTTTAACCTGCATCATCCTGTGAGCTAAAGTTTTTGACATGGAAAACATTTCTCTTGATTGCCATCATGCTTGCTAGAAGACTTTCAGAGATTCAAGCATTATCTATAAAGCCCCCACATGCTTTTGCATAAAGGCAGAATATCCCTTCAAACAAACCCATCTTTCCTACCAAAAGTATGCTCAGATTCTAATTTGAAGCAATCTATAGAACTATCAATCTTTTTCCCTAAGTATTGCAATAAGGCAGAATATATGCTGTACCAACTGGATGTACATCGATAATTATGTTTCTACTTTTATAGGACTAAGGACTTTAGAAAATCTGAGCAATTATTTGTTTTATTTTCAGATTCTAAAAAAAGGTGCTGCTGTATCAAAAATTACACTTTCAAAATGGCTATCAGACTGTATTACTTTTATCTACAAATCTCACCACAAAGATCTCCCATTTAAAGTCAAAGGTCATGCTACAAGAGCCATAGCAACCTCTTTGGCCTTTGTGCTAGACTACTAGTTGACACTATTTGTGCTCCAGCAACATGAGCAAGGCCTCATACGTTTATCACTCATTACAAAGTGGATTTGACCTCCAGGAAAAGGGCCTCCTTTGGGTTCACTGTTACGAAGAATATTCTCCCGTGAGCCACCCAAGAAATATGGTGATAGGAACTCTGACCCAACCAGTGAAGCATGAAGGCGAGATAGGGCAACATCACATAAATAAGTTATGTACTCACCATAATGTTCCATGTGTGTTGTCCATCTCGCCTTCATTCTTACATCCTACCCTCCTTCCCAACATCTGGGGAGCTTTCCTAGGGCATGATGGGATAAGGATACAGCCATGAGCTAGTGGAAGTCCTCGAGCATTTGTATAAGGCCAAGTCAGAACCGAGGATTGGTTCCATTGACGAATGAAAGTGAGATGGACAACACACATGGAACGTTATGGTGAGTACATAACTTCTTTTTTCCCAACATGACAAAATCTAATCGAGGCAAACTCAGGGTCATGCTGCTTAATGCTTGGAGTGTTTCATCTTGAAACTGCACTCCCTGGAAGCACACCTCACCTTAGAGGATGTGATGTATGTGCATTTACCTAGACATGACTCAAGGCTGCTGGGAGCAACCCAGTTGTGCAAGTCTATAATGCCTTCCACGCGTTCAGACCTCAAAATGAGTAAGAAGGAACCACAGGTGGGGGTGTATCCATCTTCATTAAAACCAAATACACATTGAGACTGGTCAAACAGTGTTTTGACAGTGAAACAAGCCAGAGTTTCATTTTTGCTTGATTATCAAGCAGCCTTATCTTAGTTTTTCTTGGCACATGATATGAAATACAGTGTTTTGAAAAAAGTGATAACAGCCAGAGTTTCATATGCGTTGACTTAATGTCATATCCGGGTGTCACCATGTACCTGATTTCCACCATTTTTGTCTGGTAGTGTATACTCAGAGAGACTCTCTATAAACTGCTGTGTGTCACATCCAGTGTCACCATGTACCTGATCTCACCATTTTTGTCTGGTAGTGTATACTCAGAGAGACTCTCTATAAACTGCTGTGTGTCACATCCAGTGTTACCATGTACCTGATCTCACCATTTTTGTCTGGTAGTGTATACACAGAGAGACTCTCTATAAACTGCTGTGTGTCACATCCAGTGTCACCATGTACCCTGATCACCATTTTTGTCTGGTAGTGTATACTCAGAGAGACTCTCCTGCCAAACTGCTATGCCTGTCCCTGACTGCAGTCTCTGTCCTGTTCCACTACTTTCCCTCAACTGCTTTTCCAGATATGGAGTCGTCTCAGTTCATCCATCCCTTAGCACCGAACACTATTGGTCTCATAGGTGGATTTTTTTTTTTTTTTTTTTTTTTTACCCAAGTGTCTTTATGGACCTTGGGAAGGCCTCTAAAAGTGGGTATGACTGCTTTTTCTACTGAAAAATATTTATATAGGTCAAAATCAATCACATTGCATAAAAATAAATTAAATCATTCATCTTGTACATTATTAATGATTCTGTTCAGCTTTATCAAATCTATATTGAGGTATGTCTCTCCATCCTCTAATAAATTCAACATCTTGATTTTATACATGTCTGCATCAAGAATGACTACTGCTCCACCTTTTTTTGGCTCCTCTTATAATTATATCTTTATTTATCTGTAACTCTGAGTGCTCTTTGTTCTTCCTTACTTAGGTTATAAAAATCATGTTTCATATCTTTGTTATTGTTATACAACTCATTTAAATCCCTTAACATTGCTCTCTCAAGGGCTTCTACTACAGGATGCATTTGTGGAACAAATACTGACAGTTTCTTAAATATATTTACTGTATTGCTATTCATATTACTAAACATCATTTTAAGATTTAAGTTCCTTGTAAACATTTTTAAATCTACAATATGATCAGTTTTTTCAACGACTTTAGCTGGAATGAAAGAGAGCCCTTTATTCAAGAGAATCCTTTCCTGTTTAGATAATGTATGGTTGGAAATGTTAATGACTAGGTCTGACTTATGGGTCGCAGTACCTTTTTCATGAATTCTAGTTGTTCTTCTGGTAGTTTGCGTTTCCTGAGTCCATTCGATGGTGACCAAGGCGTTTTCTGCTGTATCCGTATCGGCAGGGGAAAAGGGCAAAAACCACCGTTCAAGTTCTGTGTTGCCCTTACATTAATTTCACTTGATCCTTTTCTACGGACATCTTGTGTATCTCCTCTGGATGGATTTGGGATTTCAGTAGCTGGTAGTGCGTGTGTTTGCTGCCTATATCCCTCTCCATTATCAGTGGTAGTGACATTACTGGCCGTTAATGTCGGTTCTTCTGTGTGTGTACTTTTTGGTGTTGGATTTGTAACCTGTGTTCCTCTCAAAACGTCACTCTGCGGTGGTACACTCCTCTCTTGTTGTCTCATTGGCTCGTCACACCTTCTATTCACCGTTGATTGTTGGTGATTGGTATCATTCATTCTCCTTTGCTCACGTGGCCAATCAAAGACGTTCCCACTTTGGAAATCCAGGAAGTCTCTATATTGCACTGCACTAGTATGCACCCCTCTGATGTATATAGCAACATAGTAAAAGAACAAGCAATAAGGGCATTCAGACTTACCAGTCGAGACTCTAAGTTTCAAGAAACAGTTGAAACACTACATGGTAAATTTGAAGAAAGAGGTTATAAAAGTAAAGAAACAGATTATTTGCTCAAAGATAATATAACCAGGAGGACTTCTACAGGGAAACCCTTTATATATGGCAGCAACCATGATTCGAATACACAGGATAGAGTAAGAGGTAAAATAGACCCAAGTAAGCCTGTGATATCTTTTACGAATAACAACAAAAAAGTCAAAGAGATTTTTATGAGAAATTGGCACATTCTAACCGTGGATGATAAATTACATGGACTAGTAGGCGATATTCCCAGTTTTACCTATAAGAATACCAAATCTCTGAAATGTATGTTGTGTTATGAAAACAGTGAGACAAAACAGGTAGATTCAGTTAGAAAAGGAACGTGTGCATGTAGGGGATGTAATCAATGCCCCTACATGTTAAACAAAAACAAGTTTAGTCACCCAGATACAGGGAGAGAATATGAGTTTAGTTTGTATGCAGATTGCAAAACACGAGATTTAATTTATAGCTATGTGTATGAAATTAAGTTCCTTTTATGTAGGTATGACCAACAGAACTTTAAGGGAACATGTAAAGGAACATCTATATGCTATAAATAAAGAAGATGAGTTTAATGCTTTAGCGAAACATATTATCGACAAAGGGATTACACATAGCTTTAAGTTCATAGTAATAGAATTGACATATAGGAATGTCAGGCTAGGTAATCACAAAAATTATACTGAACAAAGTGAAATTAGGTGGATCTTGAGGTTACAGGCAGACAAAGGTTCAAGGCTTAATGATAGGGTTTCTTTGAAACCATTTCTAGCCGCTAGAAATTTTAAGCATTGAGCACCATAAACCTGACTTTTCCTTTCTATACATGCTCTTTAGCTGATACCAACATAGACCTGTATATGTTATATATGCCATAGAATATATA
The DNA here is from genome assembly GCF_019279795.1 of Protopterus annectens. NCBI lineage: Eukaryota > Metazoa > Chordata > Ceratodontiformes > Protopteridae > Protopterus > Protopterus annectens. The sequence goes on along the minus strand of NC_056739.1, from coordinate 1,174,838,246 downwards.
TATGTTCTTTCATCTATTCCCCATGAACTCAAGACATACATCTTCTGTGAGGTTTTAGAATTTTTAGATATTTATAGGTCTATTTGGCTTTTGAATTAGATATATAGATGTAATAGACATTGTGGTTAAATATTGTTTTGCATAAATGTTATACATAAAAATTTTTCTGGTATGATTTTTTAGCATATTTTATAACATAAACATTTTTTAGCATACATTTTGTAGAAATATAGAGCACTTTACACATTCATATAGTTATTTAGGATTTTAGAGTTATATAGTCTGTGATGTAGTTCATGGATATGCACTTGTTTTCTATGTGATTTTCCTATTTGTTTTTTATATAGTGTGTTTTATATAGCGTTTTATAAAATATATATATATATAGATATTTTCATATAATAACATCTTCATATATGATATGTGCTTATGCTATGTACACTGTTATGTTTTTAAAATATTTATGAATTAAGAGATGCTCGTTTAGATAGCAGTTGCATGAATTGTGGTAGAATCATGGTAACACTGTCACTATATAGCCATGTGATGTTATTTTGATTCATTATTCATGAGAACAGCACATGATTGGTTTTACAATGATAGAGACAATATATTTAAAAGGTAATTAACTCAGAGTTCATTTAACAGTCTGTTGAGGCATTCAGGTTGAATGTGAAAGCGCTTACTGGAAATGTGTTGTATTTGTTTTTTTATCATCTTTTTAGTTCAATAAATGGTCAGCTTCTTATAGTCGTGGTGTGTTCTCAACAAGCTCTGTTTTTGGATTTCGTTTTGGTTGCTGCATTTGAGGCACTTTACCTTTGATTGTGATTCTCTACTAATGTATAATTGTTGAAGTCAGTTATTTTGTCCTTATACTGTGGTATCATTCTGGGCGAAGGTAGGATGCTACTCAGGGCCAGAGTCATACCTGCCTGGGCCACATGATCTGAGAGCTCTTCCAGATCTCTTTTCATGTAGTCCAGGGAGGTACGTCTCAAGTCATTCACTCCAATATGGACAATGACAGAGTCATATTTGTACTTGTTGTGGAGTGACTTGAGTGCATGCATTATGTGGCAGATCCTGGCATCTGACAGACAGCTGACTGTAATTTTCTCCTTGCTCAGCCTAGTGAATGGGACATCAATGTGCCTGACTATAGAGTCACCTATGACTAAAGTGTTGGGTACATTGTCTTGCCTTAGCGGCTCTTGTTGGTTGGCACACTGGTGTTGTGAGCTATGCTTCGGCGGTCCTTATTGCTTTGGCAGGTTAATGTTAAGAGCCTCTGCATATGTGGGTTTAGTGTTGCTATGTGTGGGTGTTGATGGTGTGGGTTTTGAAGGGCTATGTGTTGCTTGAGGTGTAGTGCAGGTGTTAACCTTCTCCTCTTGACTGTCTAGCACAATCTTGGCTGGAGAGAGCTTTGCTTCCAGTTTGGCTATGTAAGTGCATCTCTCACAGGTTGTAGTGTTGGGTGGTAGGAGGAGAGGGTTGTCTGTGTACATGAGGCAGTTGCTGCATTGCCCCAGTATGCCCAGATTCACCAGGTGGACAGGAGAAATCACCAGTGGAGGAATCACTCAGTGGTCCTTGCAAGAACTTCCCATGTTCCACCAAATTTCAGTAATGGAATCTTGCAGGAAAGACCTTCGCTGGTGGCTTCACTCCACTCATGTGACATTAGGTTGACCCTTTGTTCTTCTACACCCATTAGCCACAATAACCACGGATGCTTCTCAGATGGGGGGGGGGGCATTATCTGGGAAGAACAGTCCAAGGCACTTGGCAGGATGATGAGGTGATGAAGCCCATGTGCATATCATTGTCCTAGAGATGAGAGCGGTGCTACTAACGAGCATTCCAGGACTCTTCCTCTGGGAACTATTGCAATACAGACAGACAACATGTCAGTGGTATGGTACATAAGCAAGGAGGAACCAGATCTTACCTCCTTTGCCGGGAGGCCCTGAGAGTATGGCAGTGGGCAACCTCCTCCCAATGCTTTCTGATAACAATGCACATCCCAGGGAAATCCAACGTGATAGCAGACAGACCCAGCAGAGGGATTCTGATGCCTCATGAGTAGTCCCTAAAACAGGAAGTAGTGGAAAAGATTTTCCGCAAATGGGGCCAGACTTGCTGTGACCTTTTTGCCACATCCATGAATGCCAAATGCAGTAGCTACTTTGCCCTTAACCCCTTCCGGGGGAGTCACCAAGGGATGCACTGGTACACGATTGGCCCTCAGGTGTGCTCTATGCCTTCCCTCCCTTTCCGTTGATACCCAAAGTTCTTCAGAAAGCCAGCTCTTTGAGAAGGAGTTTGATACTCGTTGCTCCATACTGTCCTTGTTAAATCTGGTTCCCTTCCTTTGGCCTCATCTCCAGGAGTCATGAGTTCTGGACCCATTTCCAGACCTTCTGACTCATGCGTCAGGGATTGTTCCATCCCCTGTCTTCAAACCCTCAAATTGGCAGTTTGGCTGCTCTGATTCTAAACATAGCCAGGCTCCCTAAACTTTCTTCATCTGCAAAACATATCTTGATATCTTTTCATAAGGCTTCAACGAGGAAATTATACATAAGCAAATGGAAAAAATGTTCTTCCTGGGCATTAAATAACCACATTGATCCCTTTTCTGCACCTTTAGTTTCCATTCTTGAATTTTTGACAAAGCTATTTAATGAAGGTGCAGCTGCAGCTATTATTCGAGTTCAATTAGCAGCGAATTCCAATTTTTATATAAGTGAATCGGGCCCAAATCTGATTTCTCACAGACTGTGTAAAGCTTTTCTGAAGGGCACTATTTTATTAAGACCACCCATTAAGACCCCTCCAGCACCAGGGGACCTAAATTTTGTTTTATCCTGTCTGATTCTTCCCCACTTTGAACCTGCATCATCCTGTGAGCTAAAGTTTTTGACATGGAAAACAATTCTCTTGATTGCCATCACGTCTTCTAGAAGAGTTTCAGAGATTCAAGCATTATCTATAAAGCCCCCACATGCTTTTGCATAAAGACAGAGTATCCCTTCAAACAAACCCATCTTTCCTACCAAAAGTATGCTCAGATTCTAATTTGAAGCAATCCATAGAACTATCAGTCTTTTTCCCTAACTATGGCAATAAGGCGAATATATGCTGCACCAACTATATGTACATAGACAATTATGTTTCTACTTTCATAGGACTAAGGACTTTAGAAAATCTGAGCAATTATTTGTTTTATTTTCAGATTCTAAAAAAGGTGCTGCTGTATCAAAAATTACACTTTGAAAATGGCTATCAGACTGTATTACTTTTATCTACAAATCTCACCGCAAATATCTCCCCTTTAAAGTCAAAGATCATGCTACAAGAGCCATAGCAACCTCTTTGGCCTTCGTGCTAGACTACCAGTTGACACTATTTGTGCTCCAGCAACATGAGCAAGGCCTCATACCTTTATCACTCATTACAAAGTGGATTTGACCTCCAGGAACAGGGCCTCCTTTGGGTTCACTGTTACGAAGGATATTCTCCCGTGAGCCACCCAAGAAATATGGTGATAGGAGCTCTGACCCAACCAGTTAAGCATGAAGGCGAGATAGGGCAACATCACATAAATAAGTTATGTACTCACCATAATGTTCCATGTGTGTTGTCCATCTCGCCTTCATTCTTACATCCTACCCTCCTTCCCAACATCTGGGGAGCTTTCCTAGGGCATGATGGGATAGGGATACAGCCAGGAGCTAGTGGAAGTCCTCGAGATTTTGTATAAGGCCAAGTCGGAACCGAGGATTGGTTCCGAACTCAACCAGTGATGAATGAAGGTGAGATGGACAACACACATGGAACTTTATGGTGAGTACATAACTTCTTTTTTCCCAACATGACAAAATCTAATCGAGACAAACTCAGGGTCATGCTGCTTAATGCTTGGAGTGTTTCATCTTGAAACTGCACTCCCTGGAAGCACTCCTCACCTTAGGAGATGTGACGTATGTGCATTTACCGAGACATGACTCAAGGCTGCTGAGAGCAACCCAGTTGTGCAAGTCTATAATGCCTTCCAAGCGTTCAGACCTCAAAATGAGTAAGAAGGAACCACAGGTGGGGGTGTATCCATCTTCATTAAAACCAAATACACATTGAGACTGGTCAAACAGTGTTTTGACAGTGAAACAAGCCAGAGTTTCATTTTTGCTTGATTATCAAGCAGCCTTATCTTAGTTTTTCTTGGCACATGATATGAAATACTTATTGGATGAATTTCATAGCATTCAATTAAATACTCATTATCCAGTGAAATATAATCTCTGCCCAGTTTAACCCAGTTTTTGTAGGTTAGGGAATAATATGCAAATTCTCACTAAAAATAAACAAGCCTGATGAATGACGGTTGACTTAATCCAAGAAACGAAATACAAAGAAAAAGATAGATAAAGCAACCAAACATGGCCAAAGTTCATGCATTTATTCAATTGGTAAGAGTTTTCATGCAAAAACTCTGCACTTCTCCAGACCATACAAAAAGCTAAAAACAAAAATCTTTTAAATAGTGTACATAATTAGCAAATTATAATCATTTAATCAACATAATCAACTTAATGAGAAAGCACATGAGCTGTCAAAGATGGCCTTAAAGGTATATAATCATTCAAGCCAGAGTCTCTGTGTCCAGAAAAAATAATTATCCATTTTGTCTTAGCTAACTCCACTCTGTTGTTAACATCACCACCTCTCAAATCTGATGTAATCAACTGAAGTACAAAGAATCTAAAACTGTGTCCATTAAAATTCTCTACATGCTTAGTGCAGTCTCTATTTTGAATATAACCTATATGCTCTAAAATACGCTCCTTAAGGGAGTGACTAGTTTTCCCAATATAAAACAACAGGAGTAATCCTTACATCGGGCCAAATAAACCAAATTAGAGCTCATACAATCTTCATAAAACCTGGGGACAATTTTAAATTCACTAACTGGGTGAACTTATACTTTTTCTTCAGAAATATATTTACATGCTCTACAAACCCTACATGGATAGGTACCTAGCCTATCGGAGAGACAGCTAACCTTAGTTCCTTGATGAACATAGCACAGCTATTTCTTCAGTGATGTACTATTCTTAAAGCAAAAAACAGAGTGAGGACCAACTATATCTCTAATATCATCACCAGCTAAGAAAATAGGCCAATTTGTACAAATGACATTGCAGATCCTATCAGTATCATTCATATATGTCAAAATCACCCTGCTATAAAAGATACTTGCTCTCTTAGGTCTCGTTCCACTCCAAGTAGAAAAAAAGGGTTTAGCTCTATCACCACGTACATCTACCAAATCACCAGTATAAGAATCTAATTCATCACCAGAATAACCCCTATCCTAAAAATCATTACGTAATTGAGTCACTGCATGTAGAAATAACATATCATCAGTGTACAGCCTAGAGGTCCTATATGCCTGACTTTTGACAACATTACATTAAACATAACCAGGATGTATACTGGTCCGATGCAAGAAATTATTTCTCCGGCACGTTTTTCTAAATAACCTGATCTCAATGGCTCCAGAAGAGGTCTTAATAATCTGTACATCTAAAAAATCAATCATATCAAAAAGATATGGTTAGTAAACCTAAGAAAAGAGGTGGTATTACTCAAATACTGTATAAAATCATACAACTCCTCAACAGAGCCATCCCATAAAAGAAAAATATCATCCACAAACTCTTATAATATTTAATACACAAACCAAATCTATGTGTGCCAAAAACAAACTTATCCTCCCAGTGGGCCATAGCCAAATTGGCCAGCTTTGAAGGTTTGTGTGCTTTCTCATTAAGTTGACTAAATGATTGTAATTTGCTAATTGTGTACACTATTTAAATGATTTGTTTTTAGCTTTTTGTATGGTCTGAAGAAGTGCAGAGGTTTTGCACAAAATAGCTTACCAATTGAATAAACTTATGAACTTTCGCTGTGTTTGCTTGCTTTATCTATCTTTTTCTTAATATGTAAATTCTGCCAGGATCCTGCTAATAATTTCACATCTTCCATCCAAGCATTGTCATATATTTTTTTAAGAAACTTACCCTTCTTTGTTATATTTTTCCTTCTAGTTCCCCATGAAAATATTCACTATTGAGTACCAAGTTCCAGTTCCCACTCATGAATGATATTCCCTACTGGAAGCTGGTTATCTCTCCCATAATTCTTTTAAATTCCTTAATAGTCAGTGGTCATTATCTGTGGTAGCGTTAGCTATATGGGTTAGATACTGCTAGGGATGCAACAGCCATCCAGTCTTCTAAAAGCTTTCAATCACTCCAACACATGCATCCAGTCTGCTGTGTCTCATGCTCCTACATGCAGAAAACAGTGGCCTGGGCACCAAAATACTTCAACACTTTCTTGCCATCTGTGAGAGTGCTCCTCCTGGGTTTCAGAGGATCAACTCCCTTGTGTCTTCCATTGCTGTGCAGATAAGTCCCCTTTGGGGAATCCCTCCTACACATTTTCTTTTTTGATAAATAATTGCACTAGGTCTCTTTAAGAATACCAGCAATTTAAGTGTGCTTACTGTTTTGTAGAAATATATCATTTGGCAGGATATTTTTCATGGGAACTGTCTATCCTTAATTGAAGCATTAACTTATGAAAAAATGTGCTGCTTTTGTACTGATTTGCCATTGGTATTGGGGATTATGTGTTTTTAGGGGAAAGTAAGTGTGGGTATGGACACTTCATTGAAAACTTACCTGCTTACCAACTCCTTCTAGCACTCTGATGGGGGGGGGGGGTTCAGGCTAGATTTTTGGATGTCCAAAGCAAACCAAAAATGGAGTAGGGTCAGTAACTAAATGTGAATAATACCTGCCATCCATGAGTTGCCTTTTGGCCTCAGTATCATATTGAGTCCAATCCTGAACTACAACAGCACCACCCTTATCTGCCATCAGTATGACCAACTGATGATTATTGGCCAAATTCTAAATGACCTCCATATCAGCAACATTTCTAGTTACTAACTCTACTCCATTTTTAAGAGAAAAATTGATGAATTTTTAGCGTCAACAAAGGATGAAGGGATTGTTACACCTAACATTCCTGCCCAAAATACATAAACGTGCCACCAATCCCCCTGATAGACCCATCGTTTCAGGCAGGAATTCCCTAACTGAACCAATTTCTTTATTTTTAACCATATACTTGACGCCTCTTCTTAAATGGGTATGTGCGAGGTTACAAGATACCACGGAATTTCTTAGGGTTATTGCAGACATACAGTTGGAACCAGGCTGGTTGCTCTGTACTCCTGATGTTAAAGCAGTTTATACTAATATTCCTCATAGAGCTGGCATTGATGTGTTGGAATATTGGTTGTAGAAATCAGAGCTATACCAACCTGGTTTCAACACCTTCCTCATTATTCTTGCTAAACATGTTCTCACCAAGAATGCCTTTTTTTTGTCAAGGTGAATGTTATCTTCAAACTAAGGGAACTGCTATGAGGGCATCTTTTGCCCCTATTTACGCCGATTTGTTCATGGCCTTTGTTGAGGAAAAAATTATTTATGATCAGTCTCACAATCAATACTTTGATGAAAGCGACATTTGGAGGAGGTATTTGGATGATTGCTGGTTGGTGTGGAGGTCTGATGCTGATTATCTGCATGTTTGTAGATTACTTAAATCATAATAAATGGGGAATTGAATTTATGGTCAGTTATGACCCAAACAACATTATCTTTTTGGATGTTATAGTTGTGAGAAAACTGGATAACACACCATAAATTTCCACAATATAATTCTCTCCTCCATGCAACCAACTGTCATCCTCCTCATGTCTGCAATAATATTCCTAAGTCCCAATTTATACAAGAAAAATGCATCTGCTTTGATGAACATTCATATCAGCACTATAAACAAGATCTTATTTCTAGATTTAAAGACAGGGGCTATCAAGCTGGTTACATATACCGGGCTTCTAATACAGTTGACCACTTGGCCTGGGCTGATCTCCTTCAATACAAAGCCAAAACTGATCATGATAATTCCACCATTAGATTTGTAACAACATATGGCAGGAATACCAATTCACTCATGCAAAGTGTTTGACGTCACTGGAATATGTTGCTGGCTGACCATACATATATTTTACCTGCCACATGTTCTTTTTCTTTCAGAAAAGGCAAGAATCTGGGATCTTATTTTAATCATTACAAATGCCATACATCATCTGATACGTCCCTAACACAAACTACCTTAGTTGGAGCTTGGTTGATTGGATGTTTTCCCTGTGGCCACTGTTCCTATTGTTCCAAAATTGCCAAATCCACAGCTTTTAGCAGTAGCAATACTGGCCATGTTTTTGACATTACTTTTTTTGCCAACTGTCAGTCAGACTGGGTAATTTATTTAGCTACATGCCATTGTTCGGCATTTTATGTAGGCCAACCTTCAAGTCCACTGAAGTTCCAGATGGGGGAACATTTTTGTGATATAAGACACAAGAGGAATACAAATGCCCTATATAAACATACATTAATACATCCATCTGCCTTTTAACTTCATTATTATTGACAGAATTACAGCTCACAGATCCAGTAATGTTGACTGGCATATTTTGAACCAGAAAGAGAAAAAGTGGATTATTAAATTAGGTGGATTGTTTCATCCAGGATTGAACAAGCATCTCTAATTGGACCATGTGATTTGGATTAAGATATATATTGGAAATGTTTGATGCTAACACTGATACCACTTTATTTTGGTTTTACAGTCTAGATACTTATTATAGGAACAACTGTTTTGGTATTATGGCAGGCTAGAAGGGCATTAATGCCCTTGCTTAAAATATTTGTATGTATGTATGTATGTATGTTAAATAGCTCCTCTCTTGAACATGTTCATCAGTTTGTTTTTTTGGTTCATGATTTGGAAGACAGATTTCCTTATAGCTGTGATATCTGAAAGAGACCCAGTGGTTGTCTATTGCAGAACCCTTGGCATTCATATTTTTTTCTTATTTAGACGATTTGCTGATTTGTGCAAATTTTGTATCTAGATGCTTGGAGTCCGTAGAAAAGGACACATCCCTTTTTTCCCACTTAGGCTTAAAATTGAACCTACAAAGATCCTTCCTTACACCCTGTCAATGTATTGACTTACTGGGGTGTTGAATAGATATGGTAAAAAGGATGGCCTTCCTCTCAGAAGACATAGTTCTGACTTTTTTTCTTGGATTTCTCTCTTCTAGCTGTAGCCTCAGCAAGACAGTTCCATAAAATTCTAGGTATTATGGCATCAATGATCCTCATGTTAACACTAGCAAGACTACACATGAGAGAAATTCAGTGGCACTTGAAGAATTGTTGGACCCAACACCTTCTTCCTTTGGATTTCTAGATGCCAGTATTAGGATTTGAGAAACAGGAACTACAGTGGTGGAGGGATCAACTGTCTGTGAATCCAGAACTTCCATTCTCTCTTCAGATTCCAGTCCAGACTGTCCATACAGGCTCTTCAGATCTTGTGTGGGGAAGGGTGTCTATGGGAGTTCAAATACAAGACTTGTGTGGTTGTCAGGACACACCAAAGCACATAAATGTAAAAGAGATGTTGGTAGTGATTCGCGCTTTAAATTTCTTCACCACTTACGAACTCTGGGTTTTGTTCTTGTAGTCACAGACAACACTATGGTAACACTATACCTGAATATGCAAAAGGGTACAAGGTTATTCCTTATTTGCTAGTTGACATTGATGGCCTGAGAGCTGGTGTCTACATCATTCTCTGACTCTTCAGGCCTTGTACATTCTGTCAGAGCAAAACACAGTGATAGACAGACTAAGCAGCTCCTGGACAGACTCTCACAAGTGGAAGCTCCATGTAGATGTCCTACAGGACTTGATCAAGATATTTAGAATGCCTAAAATAGATCTGTTCACCTCCTTTCAAAACAGACTACTAAAAAAATTCTGTTCAAAACATCCTTGCACCCAAGCATGGAAAACAGATGCTGTATCATTCCAATGGTCAGGAATGTACATGTATGCATTTCTACCCCTTTCCATTGATTCCTAAAGTACTAATAAAAATTAAAAAAAAAAATTACCAAATATCATTGTGGTGACTCCATTTTGGCACAGGCAAAGTTGGCTTTCCCTTTTAAAGGAATTTTCCAAGGGCAGTTACCACAAACTTCCTCACAGACTGGATCTGGTCACACAGCATCAGGGGTGAATGGTACACCTCAACTTACAGCATTTGCAGTTGACAGCCTGGATGATTCTATTTTGATAGCTTGTAGGCACTTGTTCCATGAGGATATGCAACATTTACTTAAAGGCAAAAGAAAAACTGCAACTAGAAAATTTACATTTACAAGTGGAAGATGTTTTCTAGGTGGTGCCTAACCTATAACAAGTCCCAAAAGAGGTTTGACCCCTCGGGTTTTGAAATATTTGTGTGAGCTAATTAGAGATGGTTTGTCATATGCTTCTATGAAAGTGCATCTTGTGGACATTTCAGCTATTCTGTCCATGGATCCCCCTCTTTTGTCTGTTTGTGGCCAAACAGTTTATGAAAGGAGTGTTACATATGAGACCCCCCCCCCCGAAAGCAAATTCCTCCTCCCTTACCTCCTTTTCAACCTGCCTGTCAGAATAATTTATGGCTTATTACTTGGAAGATTGTTTTACTTATTGCTCTTACATCTGCAATGTGAGTCTCTGGGATGCAATTTCTCATGGTGGGCCAACCTTATCCAATTTTTTACAAGAACAGGATTGTCTTATTCATTAATCCATCCTTCGTGTCTAAAGTTACTTCTGAATTTACCTTGAATCAAGATATCTATCCTGATCCAAAAAACAAGGGAGACAAGATTCCACATACCTTGGATGTACATAGGCAGCTATGTCTGTCAACCTCCTAACACAAGAAATCAGGCAAAAGACAAAAATAATGGGGGTGCAAAGGCCTAAAACTAAGGACACATTTTAAATATTGTTTTTACAAACTTAGAAAGCTGCTAGAATAACAAGCTTTGCTTTAGCATGCATTTTCTGAAGGATATGAAGCCTTAAAGTCAAAAGTCTGATATAATTTAATGACTTTAATCCTCAGTTTCTTTCCAGAAAACCACAGATTTTATGAAGAATAGATCAAAAAATGAGGCAAATATCTGGACAGCTGAGAGATATGCAGGCAGCTCAGGTACTAACTTGACAGAACAAAGTCCTTTAGGAATGTTAAACAGCTGCTTGCCTCCTATACTAGGTCTAAGAAATGTCAACTTGTCTGTAAGCAATCTATTATATGATGGCTGCCCTCTACAATTGTTTTCTGTTACTAATACCATGGTAAATCGCTTCCATGTTAGGTTAAGGCTCACTTGACTAGGGCCTTAAATCTTTGATGGCATACTGGAAAGAGGTGGACTCCTGAAAAATTCTAGAGGCAGAAAATTGGTCCTTTGTTAATACCTTCATGACTGGATTCCTTTTCAAGGTCCACAGCAGGCTTTGCTAGGACTATTCTCCAGGTGCTCTTGGATGCTTATCCTTCCATGTCACAGGTATGTTAAGCTTTTATAGCCTACCAAAAGTGCCACTGAGATAGTGAGTATGACGAACATAGTACAGTAGTGTAAGTCCTACTCACCTGTAACAATAGATGTTTGAATTCCACACTGCCTCAGTGGGAGGACCCACCTACCATTCCACAGACTGCGCATAGTTGAGGTGGATTTCAACCTCTTTGATTTGGTTGATGGATTTGTTTTTATATGGTGTTGTGATTCAAGGGTTTAGCCAGAAATTTACATGTTGTATTTAAACCTAATGCATACCTCTCAACCATACCTAGTAACTATGAACCTGTTATCAGTTTGCCAACCATTCCCTATTGCAATATTACTAGCTTATCATTTTTTTAAATGTAACATAGGCAATTTATTCCTTAAGGGCAAAAGGCACTTTATTTGTAGATGAAACAATGAAATATAACGTTATTTGCTAGCAGCAGCCTCTTCATTAGTTACAGATCTCTTTAATGTGGAATTATTTAGATGACTTTTACTTCTGCAGAGATTGTGCATATTTACTGATACTGGTGGATTGTAAAAGTCTGAGTAGACTTTTATGATGGAAATGTTCTGAATTGGGCAGTTTTGTCATTATTGGTTCATGGATTTTGTTTCATTGCTTACGGGAAAAATGTTCAAAACAATAAATTTAAAACATGCTCTAACAAGTGTGCTATATTATACAAGGAATATCATTTAATACATTCAGGAAGCTGTATCAAAGAGCACATGTATGCTTCATGTGCAAGGGGCCTATGATTTGAAAACAGCCCAAAGGTAATCTTTATCTGCCACTGGCCAGATGTATTTTCTTTGAATGTGGGTTTCAATGCTGTTTCAATTAATATGAGTTTGAAGGGAAGAGAAGTTTTAATGCCAAGTCTATTTTCATTGTGTGACTGTATTGCTTTGTTTAGCAGATGTTATTAGTGTTTGTGCTATAAAATGTAAAATAAAAGTGTTAAATGAAATCCATATAATCATTGTAGAAGTAAAGCAGTATGTACATTACAGTGTTTATGGTAAATGGGACAAAATAGCCAAGTAACGGGACACTGGAATGGCTGCAGGGGAAGGGCTGTGTATGGGGGCCCCATTCGACCATGATTTTGTGAGGGGGGAAGGACGGCAAACTCAAAGACAGCTCCAGGCGGCACAAATTCTAGCTACACCATTGATCAGTATGCCATGTTGAATGACTTTTGTAGGTCCAAGCAAACTATAATATTCTTTTGCTAAGATGAGAATATTCCCTACCATTAAATGCCCTACTTTTACCACAAAACCCACATACTGCATCATCTTCTCCCTTCCCAGTGAGCATCATTGCTACACATTTAAAAAAAAAATGGTTAGCATTTACTACAAGGTCTGGGGCCATATTTTTGTTGTCTATTCTTCAGTTTGCGTTTGAAATTTGGTATTCTACAATTCCATTGGAGTGAGTGGGGTTACATAATTATGTATGTAAATGTTATGTTAATCAGAATACAGATTTGTACCTATTTTTCATGGGGCTTTGTCCAAATTTTTGATGTTTTCCGGTTGAGAGGTATGCTAATGTTTTTGCCCAACCACAAATGTTCACGTTAAAAATGTACTCAGTCCTCAAATTGCTTCACCCAGACATATAGGAAATTATCACATCATTTTTAACTGTTACCATTTATACCCATAAAAAGCAATTTTTAGTACTGTATTCCTTTCACACAAGCATTCTTTGTATACCTCTATTACTGCAAATATTAATTTACACAGTTCTATACATGCTGTGCTTCTTGAGTGTTTAAGTTTCGAGGAATGCTTAGAAAAAATTTACTCATTTCAGTACACTGAGCATGCCTAGCAGCACCCATGTTGTGATTGTCCGCAAATTTACTCTTGCTAAATGTTTCTGACTTCAGGTACTTTCCTCTCCTTTTTGGAATCCCAAAAGAAGCCTGAACACTCATTTCCTGTGACAGCCGAAGGCTTTCTTCTCATGATATGTTCAGCAAATCAACAATCATAGGAAGAGAGTGTGAGGGGTGTCTAAGCTTTTGAAAACTGGCCAGTGCTGGATTAGCTTTTCAGATAACCCCCAAAATGCCACTGAGGCAATGAGGAATTTGAACATCTACTGTTACAGGTAAATAGGACTGATGCAAATTAACTTTTTGTTCTAGTCAGATCCTAAGATTTTTTGTCATCAAATCATTTTTCCTTTGGAATGCTGGAAAATTATTTATTAGCAAGTTCTGTGTATGGGCTGAGCCATTATCAAAGGAATGAGATGCAGTGTCCCCTTTAACTTACTGACTCACTTTTTGTTAGGAAAGGTATTTTCTCCTTTGCCTGTTCTTTATCCAAAATGTCTTTGTTCCTTCTGAAAAAAAAATCAGATGTCAGCTGGATATATTAACTTAAATCTCACATTTACCTTTTGATACCCTTTGATTGCAGGGATAAACTTGCCTCTCTTCTGCCTGACATACAGTGAATAATTATTTTCCATGAACACTCTGGTTTCCCCATTTGATAATACTTTACCTTTCTGCAACAATTTTATCATCAGCAGCTCCTTCTACTGATATGGCTGCATCATACCTACTACTATAGTCCTTGGCTTATTTCTCATGACCAAATTTGAAACATAGACAAAATGTACCCTTTCAGTTAAATCCTGCTGTGGAATACCAGTCAAATTACTTATTTGTACTTTCAAAAAATTAATGCAGATCTTTCATTACAGTTTTTTTTTAGTAGAATAAACATCTCAAGTTTTCTGTTTGTGCTCTGTCTTCTGTCTGTATTATTTTTGAAACAGTTCATGAGAAGCCACTGTTATGGGATAAGATCAGCTTATTAAAATGCATATTAATTTCAGTTTCACTAATGATGCTATAATCTGATTGTTAAAAAGCAAATATAATTTGTATGCAGGGTTGTGGAAAAATACAGCTTCATAAGCTAAAGTTACTGGTGTGTTTCAACTGCATTATTTTAATATGTAAAAAGGAAAAGTAAGTCTTGTAGGAGCAGAGGCATGTTTACTACTGTAAAAAGAATTTGTTAGTCTGACTCATCCAGGCTAGGAGTGCATTGTTGCTAGGGAATGTTTGAAACATCCAAGGTCAGAAAACAAGACTCCTTGAAGCAGGTGGGTCATGTACAGGAAGGTGTTCACATGAAGTCTGAGGCAAGAATCATGAAGGATGAGAACATTTTCAAAGTCATTTATTTTCTGCAGTCATTGTAAACATAAAAGTTTGCACGATTGGTTTGATAAGAAAAGTATATAAAAGAAGCAGTTTTTCTTTGTTCAGAGAGACTGATTTACCAAGTGCTATGAAGATTGTCTCTCAGTGCTATAAATAAAAATTTCTGTTTGCACATCCTAAAGTGTTTTTCCCGACTGGAGGCATATAAGGTAATTTTTTAATGCTATTTATTTATGACTTTAACATTTTTGGTGCTGTGACTCAGATCTAAACTTTGGTATTGCTACAAGGCAGTTCTGGAATAGGGCCCATCACAGATTTTCTGTGAATTCCATACTGCTTTGTATAGAATAGTCAGACTTAGATGTGCAGCTTTTCAGTGTGTGCAGATATACTAGCCTTAGCAGGGAAATTGTTTTTTAAAGGAAAAAGGTGTTGGCTTGTGTTTTTTTTCTCTCTCATTTAGACAATTTTAGCAAAATGTAGAATAAGTGAATGACTGTGTTTTTGTTTGACTGAGTTGTTTGTAAGGTATACAAAGTAATAGTGGGAGGACCCCACAGCAAATGAGAATAGTAAATGTATGTGCACGTACAGTAAAGGACACATTAACACAAGGAGGCGCCTTGTGTTGAGGGTGGTACCCTCAGGATTGAAAGGTAAAAGGTATGAGAGATGTTTTATTTTGTCAATGTATGAATGAATGAAGAAAAAAAAGAGAAAAGTTAAAGATAAAATTAAACAGGTTCATGAGCCCACCACATAATTGGGAAGTAGACTGCAAACTGTTAAAATAAGTTCATGAGCCTACAGCATGATGTGACGTAGAAGTATGCATTGTTAAAATAAATTCATGAGCCCATAGCATGCTGGGATGTAAGTGTAATTGTGTGAAAGTGCCCTCAGAGGGTCCAAAAGAGTGGTCAGTTTTGGACACAGTACCTATCCTCCCCATTATCCCAATCGCAATGCTGGAGCTGTAACTTTTGAGCTTGGGCTGGGATGGAAGCAAGGGGGTGCTGTGGGAAAAGGCTGATTGAAACCTCTCCTCTGTTGTTGCACGCCGACAGACTTCCTACCCTTCCCTCCCTGTATGGTGTGTGGATTACTACAGTTGTTTTCTGTCATCAGAACTGCCAGGATCCAGGATTTGTAAGGTAAGCCTAGCATTTTCAATTATTTATTTATAAAATAAGAAAAATGGGAGCAAAGATAACCAAGCAGGATCAAATCCCTGAAAAGGGAACACCTGCATAATTTATGTGTTTTAACTATGGGAAGAAATGTTGTAAATATTTGCATGACTGGTTTCAGCTTACTAAGAATTGTTCTGGTGGGGTATTTCCATTAAACTGAACTTATGATAAAACTAAATTGATGACATTAAAAGGTTTTTTGGAAGAAAATAAAAGCAAAGTAGGTGGGCAACAAACAACAGCATTTTATTATTGGTACAGTGAACCACTTAAAAGGAAAAAAGAGTCAGCATTAAGAGGGTTGCAGGATGCTAATAAGAAATTGTTGCAACAGGTAAAAGAGGTTAAAAAGGCAGGACAGACCAGTAAAAATGGATCCCTTTATCCTGTCTTAGGTTTGAAACAAACTGAGGATGGTCAAAAAGCAGAAACTTTTGAAGCGGATGATAATCTTCCAGTAGCTACTGCACTCCCACTCCCATATGCACAGGTACTGGTACCTCCTGTACAAGACTCTGTTGTTTCTCAGACCCCTACCTTTCAGTGCACTGTCCAGTGGACACCCAGTTCACTTAATACTGGTACATCTCAGACTAGTTCCCCTGCTCTCTTCATCTTCTGATCAGGCATCTGCAGTCGAGGGGGGTTCTTCCTATCTTTCTCAGATAGCTTCTACTTCCCCAATAGGGACATTAGTATTTGACACTCCTGTATCTCCACATACACACTCACATGACAGGATACAGTAAGAGATTGAAACCTCTGGAGGGGACCTTTTGGCATCTCTCAGGGAAATTCTGGGGGATAACAATGAGAACTTTTTCATTGTCCTTGGACCCCTGCTGATTTGCATACTATGTCCAAATATTTTCCAAATATTAGAGAAGATCCATTAAAATTCAAAAAGGAATTAAAAACTATAATATAATGTTAAAATCCTACGTTGACAGATTTAAATCAACTGCTTATGGTAGTTACTTCAGATGAAATAAGGAAGCAATTAGTGGAAAAGGCTGAGATAACAGATTTCACTGTCACAGGGAATGTGTTAACAGATAAACGGACATCATTGTTAAAATTACAGATATGTGTCAAGTTAGGACTGACTGGTCTAAAATACAGGCATGTAAACAAAATAAAGGGGAAGCCCCTGCAGACTGTTTGAGTCTTCTTAAAACAGTATTTGCTAGACATTCGGGAATACCACACCCAGAAGAGCAAGCTAAGCCAGCTATTGCAGCAGCCTTTGTGCAGGGTCTGCAAGCCCATGCACAAAATCAAATAAAGCAGGTGCTCGTAGACTGGCAAGGGAAAGACTTAGAGTCTTTATTAAGTGCTGCAAATCACTGTACAGAGTATCAGGAAAAATGAAGGAAGGATACTGAGGATAAGCTGTTAACTTTACAAATCAGGCAGCTGGAAAACCCAAGGGGTCGAGGTAGAAGCAGGGGAAGGGGTAGAGGAATTGCTAGAGGATTTAGTAAAAGTGCTGGCCAAGAGGAACAAGGTGCAACTGATTGGCAACAATGAGCTGGCAGTGCCCCTCCAGCTTCATCTAACACATCTTTCTTCAGTTGTGGAGAAGCAGGACATTGGAGAGGAGAATGCCCACACAAGCAAATGCAGAGAGTCCAAGATACATGGACTGAATGGCAACCAAATTATAATAATGCAGTTTTTCCTCCACCACCTCCTCAGATTGAAAGGAGTCAGAAAGTCTCATACTGACTAGGTCCAGAAAATAAAACAGAAGTAAATTTTAATCCTCTACTGCCAATAGATCAAAACGGACCCTACATTAAGATGAAAATAAATAAAAAAAAAAAAATTCTGGTGGACACTGGAGCCACTAGGTCAGTGTTAAAAATTACTTCAGACAGTCAAATACCAGTATCAGAGCATAAAGGTAAAGACATTCAAGTGACAAATGCTACAGTTAGGTATTCTGTTTTGGAACCCATCCCCATTTTTTAGGCCCGAGAGAAGAAAAGCATTCTTTTCTTTTGAGTACTACTGCACCGGTAAATCTGCTAGAAAGAGATTTGTTATGCAAGCTGAGTTGTACTATTTACTGTACCCCAGAAGGGGTGTAACTGAATATTCTGACAGAATCAGAGGGGGGAAATACTGGCAGGTTTAGCAGAAGCTGAGGAACAGCTTGTTGGAAGCTACAGGCAGATGGAGAGTTACTACAGAAGGTACCTGCCAACTTGTGGGCTAAGCATGCAAATGAAGTAGGTATACTGAAATCAGCAGAACCAGTAAAAATGAAATTAACCCCATCAAAATATCTCCCTAGAGTTCCACAATATCCACTAAAGCCGGAATCAAAGCCGGGAATCAAACCTATAATTCAATCTCTGATACAGCAAGATATAAGAATACCAGCTAGAAGCCCTTGTAATACTCCTATTTTTCCAGTGAAAAAGCCAGGAAAGGATACTTATAGATTTGTACAAGATTTAAGAGCTGTAAATAATGCAGCATTGCCTACTTTTCCTGTTGTTCCAAACCCAGCAACAATACTGAGTTGCATACCACCTACAGCTAGTTACTTTCCTGTAATAGATTTATGATCAGCATTCTTTTCTATACCGATTCATCCTGACAGTCAGTTTCTGTTTACCTTTACTTATCAGGGACATCAATATACCTGGACATGGTTGCCACAAGGATATACTGAATCTCCTTCATTATTTTCTCAAATTCTGAAAAAAAATGGAGAACGTGACATTTCCAGGTGGGTCTGTGTTAGTACAATATGTAGATTATTTACTAATAGCATCAAATTCCTTTCAGCAATGTCAGCAGGATACCCTGCATCTCCTGACTATTCTTGCAGAAAAGGGATACAAGGTGTCTAGAGAAAAGCTACAATTGTGGTCACCTCAGGTATGTTATCTTGGTCATTTCATATTTCAAGGTAGCAGGCAAGTGTTGCCATGTTGTATTGCTGCAATATCTAAGGCCCTACATCCAACTACTCAGTGGCAGCTTAGATCTTTCCTAGGTATGTCAGGATACTGCAGACAGTGGAGCCTTAACTACACAGAAATTGCCAAACCTTTGACAAATATCTTAAAGCAGGATACACCAGAGCCTCTCCTTTGGAATAGTGAAGAGGAAAATTCATTTCAGAATTTGAAACAAGCTTTAGTTACTGCCCCAGCTTTAGGGTTACCAGTCTATGATGACTTTTATTTTATTCTGTCATGAAAGGAATGGATTTGTTCAAGGAGTATTTGCACAGAAACATGGGGACAGCTATCATCCATTGGCTTATTACAGCACAGCACTTGATTCTGTTTCCAAAGTTTTTCCACCCTGTTTAAGGACAGTTGCAACTGCTGCCATTCTAGTTAATCTTGCACAATCGCTGGTGCTTGGGCATGATCTCACAGTAGCTGTCCCTCATGCTGTATCATCTCTTTTGCTCAAAATGAAAACTCAACCACTCTCGACTGCACGTCTAACTAAATATGAACTTACACTTCTTTCTGATCCATCTATTTCTCTGATCTGCTGTCACGTTCTAAATCCTGCATCTCTGTTGCCTACTGCTGAGGATGGTGAAGAGCATGATTGTGTGTGTGTAACTATTTGCTTTCTCCTAGAGAGGACTTAAAGGACACTCCTATACCCAATGCTGACCTAAACATGTTTGTGGATGGCTCCTGTGGAAGAAAATCAAAGTGGGCAATTGACTGCAGGAATAGCCATCTGTACCGGAGACAATATTGTTGCAAAAAAGATTAGAGGGTGTTTAGTCTGCTCAAATAGCTAAGGTAGTGGCTCTGTAAAGTGCCTGTGAGTTAGCCAAAGACAAAGTGGCCAATATTTTTACAGACAGCCGTTATGCTTTTGGGTGGTACATAATTTGGGCAACTTTGGAAGGAGAGGGGTTTTTGACCTCTTCAGGAAATCAAATTAAAAATTTAGGGTATATCACATCATTGTTAGAGGCACGTTTGCTACCTAAGAGGCTGTCTGTAATCAAATGTTGTGCACATCAAAAAGGCATAGATGTCATAACAAAAGGAAATAATTTGGCAGACCAAGCTGCTAAACAAGCAGTAGTAGATTGTTGTAAAAATCTGTGAATGTTAACGATAACAAACTGCAGCAGTAATGATGTGTGTGATTTTGAAAAGTTGTCAGCTTTTTAAGCTGAAGCATCACAGGGAGAAATTCTGAGGTGGCTCAAGAATGGATGTATAAAATCCTCTGATGGCATATGGCGACATCCACATGGCCGACTGGTGGCTCCTGCCTCTTTGCTACCTTACCTAGTAAGGGCATATCATCTACCGGCCCATACAAGTAAGACAGCTTTATTTAATCAAATTACCTGAAGTTGGTATGCCCCTCATGTCTCCTCTTTGATACTTAAGTATGTAAAAAAATGTGGTATATGTCAAGAGTATAATGTAAGTAAAAATACCAACAGTAAAACTGCATGTTTACCACCACCTTGGGGACCTTTTGTTAACATGCAGCTGGACTTCATTCAGATGCCTAGGATTAGAAATTTACAATTTATTTTGGTTGTGGTGTGTATGTTCTCAGCATGGGCAGTAGCTTACACATGTTGCAAAGCTGATTCAGTCACAGTCTTGAAAAACTTCTTTATGAATACATACCGAGATTTGGTATACCATGTACTATCAATAGTGACCAGGGAACACATTTTAATAATTCTTTACTACAGGAATTGTGTAAAGTTTTTAATACAAAGTTGAGTCTTCACTGTCGCAACCATCCACAGTCATCTGGATTAGTGGAAAGGGTAAACAGGACCCTTAAAAGTAAAATTTTGAAAATTTGTGCTGAAACCCACTTAAAGTGGCCCGAAGCCCTCCCCTTAACATTAATGAGTATGAGACCCTCACTGAATGCCACCAGGAAGTTGAGTCTGTATGAAATATTAATGGGGAAACCCATGGCCCTTCCAGCTACCCCTCCTGTGGGAAATGCCGATTTAACTTTGTCAGATGATGCTATGATTTCTTATTGCCAAAAACTCCTTCATGTTTTGCAGCAACATCATCAAACAGTAAAAGCAGTGCTATCAAAACCTCCTAACCAGCCCTGTCATCAACTACAACCAGCTAATTGGGATTATGTCAAAATTTTCCAGAGGACGAAAGGCCTCAGCCCGAGGTGGAAAGGTCCTTTTCAAGCCCTGCTGACACCGCTGACTGCTGTTCGCTGTGCAGAACTATCAAAGTGGATCCATTCCTCTCATTGGAAAAAGACCTGTCATGTGGAGACCCCAGATGAATCATTGCAGCCAACAGAGGGAGATCAAGGTGAGACAGATAAATCATCTGCCCAGTGAGGAAGTCAACTTCAGTAGCAGTCCATGATGAATCCAGTGACAACAGTTACCCTAGCTTTGTTTTTGCTTCTGTTTCCTTTTATAAACTGGTTGAGAAAAAACAGTATCATGCTGGTCCTTCAGCAATATGCCAAAAATGTAAATAAAACAAACTGCTGTATATGTTTGCATATACCTCATCATTCTAAGGCAGGGATTCCAATTATTCCCATCCCTATATCACAGGTGTAATTTAAAAAAAGGCCATAATGACTTCAGTCTAACCTCGCGTAATGTAACTGATTTTTCAAAGGTTGTGTCTCTTCAGCTTGCAACCACACATCATGGAGACACATGTTATTCCAAAAATGGAACTGTACCAGTAGAAAAAAAAGCAACTGTAATGACATCAGGCAAGGCATGAAAGTGTGTTAGACTCTTTGCACTTAAAAAGCTATGACTGGGGGCGTGGCATGGGCATGATAAGTGATCATAATTATATCTGTGGTGATCGTGCCTACCCCTGGTTGCCTACGAACTGGTCTGGATGTTGCTTTGTAAGCAATCTTACTTCTGCTAGTCAACATTTTGAAAACCCACCAGTAGGTAGACTGAGAAATAAGTGAGCAACCCACAGGCAGAACAAGTATTTTCTGTCTTTAATCCTGGGCATGGAGTGCACAGGACAAAGCTTGAAATCACCATGCTTGCTCAGACTCTACAGCAGGTGGCCAATGAAACTTTGCATCACATCAGGATGGCAAATCGAAAAATGACTGAAATGCAAACTGTGGTGTTACAGAATTGAATGCACTTGATATAATGCTTGCTGCAAAAGGGGGGTCATGTGCCCTCATAGGGAGCCGTTGCTGTTCATATATTAATGACTATCATGATGAACAGTAAAAACTAGCAAATTTCATGGAGAAAAGGGCCAAAGATTTGGACAGTGCAAATCCCCCCCACCACCACCTACAGGGCCTATTACCATTCCAGGTGATTGTGTAAGTCCAATTATTATTGATATGTTGGTTAACAAGGCTCTATCTAAAGCTAAAAACACTGCCTCCATGGGACCAAATGGTGTCCCAGGCTGTGTCATACGTGAGCTCCAAAAGGAATTAACCCCGCATCTTAATACCCTGTTCAGTCTCAGCCTTTCCACAGGATATGTGCCCATTGATTGGCGCATGGCAATGGTGGTCCCGCTACACAAGGGTGGGGCCACAACTGACCCTGGGAACTACCGACCAATAAGCCTGACCAGTCTGATCTATAAGGCTATGGAGCAAATCATTATGTAACTCATAAATGGAGAGATTGGGAACCTCCAGTCACTGGACCCCACACCGTTCAGCTTTGTCAAAGGCAGATCATGCCTCCTGAACCTGGTGGATTTCTTTGAGACAGTTACTCAGGCTATAGATAAAGGAAAGGAGGTACACACGGCTTACCTTGATCTTGCTAAAGCATTTGACACCATTCCCCGTTCAGGTGTTATTGATAAGCTCACCAGCCTGGGCATAAACCCTTACATCACAAGATGGATCACAAACTGGCTCTCAGACAGATCCCATAAAGTAAGAGTAGTGGGATCTATGTCCGAATCCAGACCAGTAATGAGTGGTGTGCCTCAGGGCTCTGTCCTGGGGCCCCGCCTGTTTGACATATACTTCTCAGAAGTACAGGCAAGCACGGAAGGGCTGTGGCTGACTAAGTTTGCGGACGACTGCAAACTGGGTGCTATAATAGAGTCTCTGGCCAACATGGAGATCCTTCAGAAGGGCCTAAATGAGACTGATGCATGGTGTCAAAGCCATGGTCTCAAGCTAAATGCAAAAAAATGCGTAATAATCCCCTTTGGAAAAAACAGAGTACCCGCAAACTACAACATAGGAGGTAATCCCCTGAAATCTGAAGAAGAAATAAGGGATCTAGGGACCCAAGTAGATAGTCAGCTTTCCTTTGATAACCATGTTGCCAAAGTGGTTAGAAAATCCTTCTATGTGACCCATCTGATCACAAAAGGGTTCGCATTAAGATCTAAGGATGTAATGGTGCCCCTCTACTCTTCCCTCATCAGACCCATTATTGAGTACAATGCACCAATTGGAATGTACCTGGCTAGACATCCCCAGCAGCTGGAGAGACCACAGAGGTACCTCACCAAGAGGATTGCTGGCCTCAAACAGTTGCCCTATGCAGCACAATTGAAAAAGCTAAGACTGTTCTCTGTTGCATACCACTTTCTCAGAGGCGATCTCTGTCTAACATACAGAGCCATGTCCAACCCAGAATTGTTGAACATGCTCCATCTTAGCAAAACCAAATCTACTCGAGCTACATGCTCTAGGGATATAAACCTCAACACAACAATGAATAGAACATGCTGGAGGGATAGAGTCCCTTCGCAGAGACTTCCCTTACTATGGAACAGGGTCCCGATCTACATAAGACAGAGCCCCTCACTATCACTCTTCAAGAGGAACCTTGATGAGTGGATGGGTAACAGAAAGTTCACACCGGGGATCACACCAACAGCACTACTAGATAGGGGCCAAGGGTACTAGCTGCTAGTACAAGGGTCTAGGAAACTACTAAAGGGGCGGTGAATACTGCACAACATGGCTGGGCTAATATATTCCTTCGGGCAGATAGCCCAGTACCAACCTATGAACCTATGAATCTAAAACAATGGACACTTTTTGGATGGTTGGGCAGTATTTTTGGTAACCTGGGAACTATCATAATCCAGGGTATTGCCATTGTACTTTTTATTATATTTGTGATCATTTTGGTATTTTCGGTTCTAAAAGCTGTACTTACAAGATGTTTAACCTCACCTGTACATAAAATGCCACTGCACATACCAATCAATGGCAGTTCTATTATAACAGAGGATGATTACCACAATGCTGAAGCTTATTTTATCAAGTTAATAAAAAAAATAAAAATATAATTACATGTATGGTATGACACTAATAGTGTCAAAATGGGAAACTGTTATGGGATAAGATCAGCTTATTAAAATGTATATTAATTTCAGGTTTCATTAATGATGCTATAATCTAATTGTTAAAAAGCAAATATAATTTGTATGCAGGGCTGTGGAAAAATACAGCTTCATAAGTTAAGGTTACTGCTGTGTTTCAACTGCATTTTTTTAATATGTAACAAGGAAAAGTAAGTGTTGTAGGAGCAGAGGCATGTTAACTACTGTAAAAGGTATTTGTTAGCCTGACTCCTCCAGGCTAGGGGTGCATTGTTGCTAAGGAAGGTTTGAAACATCAAGGTCAGAAAACAAGGCCCCTTGAAGTTGGTGGGTCATGTATAGGAAGGTGTTCAAGTGAAGTCCAAGGCAAGAATCGTGAGGGATGAGAACATTTTAAGTTATCTATTTGCTACAGTCATTGTAAATGTAAAAGTTTGCATGATTGGTTTGATAAGAAAAGTGTATAAAAGATGCAGTTTTTCTCTGTTCAGAGAGACTGATTTACCAATTGCTATGAAGATTGTCTCTCAGCGCTGTAAATCCAAATTTGTTTGCACATCCTGAAGTGTTGTTTCTGACTAGAGGCATATAAGATACATTTTTAATGTTATTTATTTATGAGTTTAACACCTCACATTCAGCCATTTTCTTTTTCATTTCAGCCTCTGATTTCTGCGGTTTTATCAGCTCATCTGAATAGCTACTTAAAACTTCTTCTAGACTTTCCAAACTTTTTTTATTTGACTGTATGTATTTCTCTAGTGTTTCACGTATTTCAAATACCTCTGAATGCACTGGATATATTTTTTCTTCTGAATTACTGGAAACAATTTCTTGTATTGAGGCTGAATCCTGATATTCTTTTTGCTGAACAGTTGCTAGGCTTTTACCCACCAGTTTTTTCTTCTCCTTTTCTAGTTGATTTTCTCTTTCTCCAGATTTCTTCTTTGCAGACATCCATGCAGTGCAGTGACTGACCAGTAATTGAATATTACCTGCATAAATGGGTTTTGTTGGCTGCTTTCCTAAATTTCTGTTTTAATATTGAGTGAGCTCTAATTAACCTGTTGAGCAGTATGCAGCTCTCTTGGAAGTATTAGTTTCCTGTTATCTTGTACACTCCCTTTGAACAGTGCTTTCCCTCTTCCCTCCATCTTAGCTGAACATGCACAATTGTCCTGATGTAAGTTTTAGACACTCTTAAAAATGTTGTCACCCTGGACTGAAATTAAGTGGTTCTTGTAGAACAATGTCTTGTCCTTCTACACAAAACCACAAACAAGAAAGGATCCAAGGAGAACAAAATGACCAAACCAGCGATTCCAAAACACAAGTTTAGTAAACACTCAAACTCTCTAGTGCCTCGGCATAAAAGCGTTCCTGCCTTGTCCTCCTACAACCTTCTTTATTCACTTAATACATTTATCCTCCTGCCACTCATCTTCTCATGGAGCCAGTGGTTAAACTAACTGAATCTCTGCTTCCTAAGACTGAGCACTTCTGAGAATGTCAGTCTACCTATCAAAACCCTACAAAGGTGTATAAGCTCCTTGATCTGTCTAATTGCCTTTTTTCACAATCTGTCTCTGCCAGGTCATTTGTCCTTATAAAGGCCACTATATTTGGGCATTAACTTCCTTTACTTGACTCATTTTTGCATGAGTTTGTCCAATGATCATTTTTACCATCGCTAAATTTATTCCCCCTCTTTCCCTACTCCCCCATGTAAAACTCCTTATAAATGAGTCTCCCACCTACAAACCCATCACATTTCCATACATCTGCAGTGCTTTTTCTCCCAGACACATGTTTCTCCAGCTAGCACTTCACCCACCTTTCTTGCTGAACATCCCCACATTTTCCACCTGTTCATGCGCTTCTACTTTGCTTCTAGTTTCCTTTTGTCCAAATATCTCTCTCCTTACTTCCTTTGGTTATACTAATCCATTACCCTTGCTTTCCCCTATTGCTTGCTTTCCTTCTACCCAACTGCCCTCATTGGTATCACCATCTACCTACCATCCATACCACTGATACTGCATCCAGCCTCCTTCCCTCACATCCTAAATACCTCTGCTCAAATCTTGCTCTTCCCAGTCTCTTCTCTTCTTTTCACTTTTAGCTTTTCTTTCTCTTTCCATCTGACTCATTCCTGCCAGTTCCTTTATTCCTACCCTCCTATAAACCCCCCACCATTTCTCTAATCCTCAGAGGCTCTTTTGAACTTCCCCATTCTTACACCCTTTTCTTTACTGCAGCTTCCTTAACCAACCCCCTTCATGCATATCATAACATTGACCACTGGCACAGCAGATATCAAAACCAGTAATGGTGAAAGAGTACAGATTAAACACAAATGTTGAGAAACAAAGCATACAAGAAAAACCTTTCCTGTACTGACTTCCTTACCTAAATATACTAATTCCATAGTTACACTGCTGTGGAGAGAGTGCTTAAAATGGAAAATGTGAAGCCATACTAAAGCTGCCACTTACTTACTTACTTCCTGCCCATTATGCTGACTGTCATGTAGGGCAGCAACAAAGGACCTCCATTTCTGTATGTCTTGAGCAAGTTTTTGTACAGCGCACCAAATATGATTCAAAGTCTTCAGGTCTGTTTCCATGGTTCACCTCTGGGTGTTCTTTGACCTGCCTCATAATGTTGGTGTAGTTGTGTGCTTGCTCATATCTGGTGAACAGTTCCTGGTTGTTGATGGTTCATATGTGGAAAATGCATAGGATTCTCCTCAGGTTGCTATTGTGGTTGATGGACAGTATGGTAATTTTACTTTAACATCATTAAACAGCATTTTGATCTATACAAGTTGTGTTCGTAATGCCTCATCTTGGTGTTAGTGCTGTACCGAGATGGCCTTCAGACATTGTTCATCACCCTCAATGCAATCCTAGCGTAGTTTAATCTTTTTTTAATGTCACTATCTGTCCCTCCATGTCTGACAGTACTGAACAGGCTGGTGAACTCCTCACTCATGGATAGATCTTGTCCATCCACCTTAACTGTTGAATGTTTTGGGATTTTGAGTGGCATGATGTCTGATTTCTTTGTGCTGATCTTCTGGCCCACTTGCTACATAGTTGTTGAGGCAAGATGTCTTTTCCTGTAGCTGCTACTGTGTTTGAGAAAGCAAGGCAAGGTCATCTGCATAAGCAAGCTCCTCTAGCTTAGAGAATAAGGTCCATCTGATTTCTCTGGGTTGGTCTTTGATTATGTACCCCATCACTCTTTTGAAGCCCCGGTTGAATAGCATTGCTGACATCCCATATCCCTGTCTCACACCAGTCTTGATGTCACAGCTGTACGCAATTTTGCTACTTTGCAGGTTAAGTCATGACAGAACCTCTTGATGAGGAAAACTGTCTGCTGTGATACACTGTAGACTCTCAGTATACTTGCCTTAAATATTTGGGCATTCAAGTTGTCTTGGCCAGGAACTTTTCTGTCTCTACAGCATTCTCTGGCTCTTTACGCCTTGTACATACTAGATGGCAATGATGATTTCTTTTTCTGTGGTGTGGAGGCATTTACATCCAAATCTGTCTATGCTTCTTGGATGTCCACTTCACTTATTAGTGCTGGTCCATTCGAGACTTCCTTAAAATACTCCCTAGTGTGCTTCCTGCTCTCTTTCAGTTGTGAGCACTCTGCCTTGTTTGTGGTTTCATTTCTACAAAGCTTCTGGACTTCTAATACCATTATGTGAATGAATCTCATTCCTAAGTTAGGGTATGACTAATGTTCATAAAATCATGTTTCATTCTTTGTTGTTAACCAAAAGTACTCACCTAAGCACCTGCAATGTGCCCAGAATTGACTCCTGTAATTCATATGGAGTTACATGTATTAGTAGCATATCTGTAACTTCTCTTTTATTAGATCATTTGCTCCTACTACTTTTGGAACTGTCATGGTATCTTCGGCAAATAGTAGTATTTTAGGACTATGTGTCACTCTGTAAGTGGGACACTGTAATCACTGGGTATAGCAATTTCAATTATGAATGCTACTTTTGTCTTTTTTTCATGGATTACAATATTTTGTTTTCTCGCATCTGTTTATTGAACTGTTGGTAATGGGTGATCCCATGTGATATAAACTTCATCATTCTCTATAATGCTTTGTGGGTCATGCTTCCAATGCTTCTCAGCTACTTCTGTATTGCATTGTTTGCACAATCCCCAGTGCAACAGTTTTGCCACATTATTGTGCCTTTCAGTATACAGACTCTCTGCCATGAGTGCATCATACCCAGCAACAAGATGTGTGACTGTTTCCAGTTCTTTTTTACAGAACCTGCATTTGTCTGTTTCTCACACACGTTCAATGAATACTCTTTGTAAAGCAATGTGTATCTAGTCCACTATCCTGGGCTACCATTATTAGCCTTTCATCTTTTGGTTTCAATCCCTTAACCTCTGTTTAACCACTCTGGTGTTAAATCCTGGTCATCATGAGATTGTTCTAGGAGATCACTGTACTTGCCCCTGTATTTCTTGATTTTCCAATTTTATTTCCTTCTAATTTAATCCTTTTTTATTCCCACTTTACACTGAAATACTTCTGTTAATCTAAGCAAGGATGTCATCTCTGACTTCTTTTCCTCATGTTTTAAAACTTTCATGATATTTGAATCTGATGAGGTCAGCAGATATATATATGCAGTTCCATGACTGCAGATCTATATGTGTAATCAGTTTTGAGGAGGTCCATATCTCCTTCAGAGTGAGGACTATGTAATGCACTGTCTTGTATATATCATTTGATAATCCTGAAGAATTTATCTTGTTTTCTTTCCAATTGATCCAGTACTATTTGGGGCCAGTCAATCACATCAAAACTATGTTAGATCAGGAAGAGCAAACTGGTTTATAGCTTGGACTTTATTCCTAGATGTCAGTGCAGTTTTCATTATAGCTTTAGTCTTCTGAAGTATTCTTTGCTGAATTTTACTCTGATTTGTTCATGTTTTATTGATGTTCCTTAATCTATATCCACATTTTTATACATTCCCTCCTGCTCAAGTTCTGTTTTATTACAGTCCTCTCCCAAATTGGTATTTTCTTGGTGCTGCAGCTTTCCTGTGTTAAATGCTAGTTTTGCACACTTAGCAAGACCAAATAACATTCTTACATCATACTAGAAAAATGTAACCATTTGCAGTTGTGCTTTCAGCCCTTTATCTGATGTATACAACTTTAAATTACCCATAAAAAGTAGATGAGATGTCTTTAAACAAGTTTGGTTTTTGGGAGCCAAATTGTAACCATAGCTAAATCTGTTAATTAAACAGTTTAGTGGGTTAAATGGCAAGCTAAAACATCATTGGTGACAGAGAATCACCCTAGAATACTTCCCTTTGAATTTTTTTATCCCTGGGATAATAATTTGCCCTCTGTCATGTCTCAGCTGCAAAGCGGTTTGCCCCATTTCACTGTCACTGTAATATAATTGATCAGTGTAGAGTATATCTTAGACATCTTTAAGGATTTCTTTATCCATAAATGTGGAATGCTGTCAAATGCTTTTTTTGTAATCTATCCATGCCTTACTTAGATTCTTCCCATTTTTACAATTCTCTAGTATGTCTTTATTTAGCAAATAAAATATAATTTGTTCTATATATGACTTTATTTTGTTACCCTTTTGTTTTATTGCCATGGCTGATTTTTTTCTAAATGACTTTAAACTCTGTCTGCATCACTTACAGTATATAGTTTATATATTTTTGGGAGGCAAGTTATTGATCTATAGTTTTCAGGTTAGGTTGCAGTTTCATTGTTAACCAGGTTGGTGTCTGTTTGGGATGTGCAATTAAGTAATTCTTACTCAAGGCTAAATCTTTTTATAAAAATGTTAGTGCTTTCAGCCAGAATTTAGGTACTGGGTCTGGGTCTGGGGTTTTCCAGTTAGGAGCTTTTCTTAATTTTGTCTCAATTTCTCTACTTCATTATCTTCCACATTAGAATTCTTTACTGTTTCTTTTAATCCTTCTGTTCATTCAGCATCTTTGTTATGTTCAACAGGGTCTTCATAAATACTTCTCCAAAATGTGTCTCTCTTTCTTTTATTTTGGTGGTATTTCAATTCATTTTGCTCTGTTTCCCAAGTCTCTATAAAATCTTTTTGAGTCATTCATAAATTGCTTATTTTGTACACTTCCTTTACTTATCTGTATACCTTCTAGTTTTTTCTGCCTCTGCTGATATTTTTAGTTTAATAGTAGCAATAGAATGGAATAGCTTGATCTGTTTTAATACTGTGGGGTGGTTTTATCACATCTATCTTTCTAAGTATTTCTATCTGCTCCCTTTTCTATATTCTTTTAAGAGTAATACTGCTTGTCTCAATTGCTTTATAATTTTTGTTATTTGATGCTTCCATGGTGATATTTTACAACATTGTTCTCTTCTTTTCCTTTGTTACTGTACATTGTTGTGGTAGTACTTTATTTATTATTAGTTTAGCTATGCAGTAATATATTCTATTTGTTTCTGTTGTATCACATGAATGTCTCCTAATAGTCCTGATTACTGTGTCCATCTGTTTTATCAATCCTCTAACATTTTGGGTCTTATTTACTTTCTGTAATCTACGTCTTTCATCTTAATATGTATACCCATTTCTGTTAAAACAAGCAGGTCCTTCCTTAAAACATTTTCCTCTGTATTAAGAGCATCTTATTTGCTGTCTGTTTCCTGTGAGTAATCTACAGAAAGTTCTGGAAAATATTTCTATGACATATCCTCTTCAAATGCATTCTGCTTTATATGCTGCTCCTTTATATGGGAGCCGTGTGACCCATCACTCTGTAACATTACCTGCATCAGAGTTGCCACTGTTTTCTGCTCCTTCCCTTGCTGTGCATCTTCAACTGGACTTTCATACTTGTCTCCTATAGAAGGCTTCAGAGTATCATCATGTTGTAAATCTTCTTCATATACCTCCTGCTCCATCTGTTGCTTCTTCACTTGGAGACCTATATTTCCATCATGCTGCAACATTGCCTGTGTTGGATTTTCAACACTAAATCCTTTATTTTGCAGATAATCCTTAACTTTAGTTTCTATTTGTTTGACTTCTGCCTTACTAATCCTTTTTTTCTATATTTCCCTTTGTTTTCTTTTTTTTTTTTTTTTGTATTGTGACGTATTTCTCTTCAAGTATCTTTGTAGCTGCTTTTTCATATTGATTACTTTGGCTTTCTCTTTTGCATAAATATTACACCAAACCAGATCTATTTTTCTTTCCCACTTCTATGTTTCTTTTTTATACCTTTCAAAAATCTCTGATTTTGCCCTTTATATTTTCACTCAGCCTATTCTCTTTTTTCCAGGTAGTCCAAAATTCCTTTGTCTATGTAATATTTTTTTGTAAATCTGTTGGATTAATGAATACAAATTTCCTTTTGAAGCCTTTGACAGTTTTTCTTGTGAAAGTATTTTTCTTTCCGTTAATTTCTCTCTTAATCTTTCTAAATATCTTCTATCTGAAAACACTGGGCTGCTTGTATAATAGTAACAATACACAATTTCTTTTTTTTATCCTCAGTGGTCCACTTTGTTATCTTTATGGCTCTTTTATGGCCTGTCAGTTTTTGTGTTTTTTTTTTGGTGGACTACATCTTCTTTCTACAACAGGGAGGGCATCCCTGAGCCTGGTCTATCCCTGCTGTAGGAATGTTTCCATGTCCTGAGGAGTCTACATTGCCTTTTGTTCCAGTCGTGGCACCAGTCTGTATGTCAAGATTGGGCACTTTTTAATCCTGGGAACTCTGGGTCCAGATGTCTTTTATTTTTTTAACCTACCTTTCTCCTTGATGTATGCTATATAAATTACAATCTGCACATCAGCGACGTCTTAGTGAGATTTTGCAAAAAAAATGTTTATGATATGGCACTATATATGTTGTATGAAATTTACCACAGACTATCCTTGAGATCTTGAAGACCTACTTTTATCCCCTACTGGCTGCCTCCTTTGCTTAGCTGACAAGATTATCCATGTACACCTGCTTGTCTGCTATTGATATTATTTTGACTGCTCTGTTTGCTTCTGTGTACTGTTTCTTGTAATTCTCATCCAGTCTCTCAAATTTGGCATCCATGGGTGTTTTTTTCTGCCCTCCTAATTTAAACAGTTTCCACGTGTCTTGTCTTATCTGTTCTTTCCTCTTCTTTGACTTGGTCCCCAAGCATGTTTCAGTACTCTTCACATATATATTTAAGAGACCTGTTTCCATTTCTTGTTGATTGCAGCTGCAACTGGCTCAGACTGATCTTCCATGTCTGCCAGAAGTTGGAACCTGGTTTTTGATTTGTAAGACAAATGTCTTCTTGATCTTGGGGGTTTTGTAATTTTGTCACATCAAAGTGCTGTTGTCCGATGTTGTGCATTCTGTTTTTTCTGAGCTTCAGCTTCACAAGAGCAGTCACTAATCAATGCCAAAGTTCACTTCCCTCCTCACATTGATGCTATGCAGTGAATGTCTTCAAGCACCACCTATCATCAGGTTGTCAGTCTGTTTTTTATCTTTGCCACTGGGTGGGCACCAGCTTAGTTTGTGAATATCCCAGTGTGAGAAGAGAGTCTGTCCTATGACCAGATCATCTGTGGTACAAAATTCTAACAGTCTTTCTCCACTGACATTCATGTCCCATAGTTCTGTCATGGTGCCTGCTCTCGTTTTTTACTTTAGCATCCTAGTCCCCATCACAATCTTCAGGTCATGATTTGGCATGGCTTCAAGCTCAACTTGCATCAGTTGTTAGAATGTGCTCTTGATTGTTTCCTTCAAGTCATGTTTTGGAGCATTGCACTGGATAATGGTGGTGTTGATGTGTCTGCATTTTCAATGACTATCTCATAGTTTGCTTGACTCTCTCTCTCACAATTATATTCATTCTCTGTCTTTTCTCAGGATGATGATGACTTGCATACTTATGATGGTCCTTTCCTAACTGCAGTGCCATCTCTCTTATGGTTGTTTTCATTCTGCCAGATTGGGTCCACCTGCTTTCTCTGACCCACGGGATCTATAGGTTCTGGCAGCTCATCTCAGATGTTATTTAGGTCAATTGTTCTGTCTCATACATAGTCCACACATTCCAGATTCTAATTTTTGTCCTGCGCTTGGCACTCAAAGCTTCTATCATCCTGTCAATAATTTCTTTGAGGCTTTGACTACTGTTATTCATGCATGTATCATGCAAAGACACTAGAAGTCTCTTGTGCCCAGAAGATTTAGTGGTCCTTGCTGCTGTTGCTGTAACAAATGCTTTTTATAGGTCAAGGTTGTTAGCCTTGTGCTCATCCCCAGCCTGAAGAACCAGTGGATCATGCTTCTACTGACCTCTACCCTTTGATCTGCCTGGTTTGGGTGACCCTGCCAGGAGACTAAGCTCTTGTTGACATAGTTCTTTGGGTTACTCAGACATGCAAGCCCCTTGAGCACTTCATGATGCCAGTCCTGCCACTACTAAACCAAAATTAGAACTGCAGATATAGTTCATACAAGATGTGGAACAAAAGAAACCATACAAAAATCACATAAATTAAAAGCTTGTCCCAAAAAAGAACTTCTCCCAAACATCCTTCAGCTCCTTACAAACAAAAACATAAAAGTAATTTCTCACCCAAGTACTAGAAATACTTATTGAGTCTTAGAACCTGGCATTAGATAAAAGTAATTCCCCATGAATGCATACAGAAGAACAAGATCCAATTAAATTACATGCTTCCTTTAACACAGAACTCATTTCTTCATTATACCCTTGACTTGTTTTATCCCTTTTACTGTTGATGTTTTCCACAATAACTTGGTTGCCTTTTCTTGTTTTAGTGTTAATCCTGCCTTCTCCTAATTCTTTTCATGTATACTTTTAGTATTACTCTCTGCTGATGACTTCTGGTGTTCAGCCCTGACTTCTTTAAATATTCTTGAATTTTTGTCCTAGTTGTGGGCTTGTTTCTAGTCACACAGATCTATGCAGCTCTGCACTTCATTTTTGCTATCCCTTAATTTCTCCTTTCTGTGACCTTCTTTATCCTTGTCTTATGTCTCATATTTGCCTAATTCTTGAACAGAGGCATGATCTTTTATGTCCCTAGCTGCTTGCTATCTTACCAAGTGAAAACTCATGGACCTTTGGGTGGTGCACTGCCATATGCTAAACAGAGGTTGCAATGCCCAGATCCTTGGTGTGCTCTTCTGTAAGGGGCGTGGTACCAATGCTTAACTACTCAGGGAATCCTTCAGGTGATCACTTTTGTTGCACTGATTAGTGCATATAAGCCTCAAAGAAGGTACTGTCCATTCTCTTATTTGAAGAGCTCTTGGGGATCCTCAAAAGGGAATTACATACTAGAAAGACCTTTTTCCCAGACAGTCTCTAAGCAGAGAATCACTCATTCTGCATTCCTTCTTTTCTGTTGAAAGACACAGTGTGTGTATTTTTTGTTTGCCAAAACATTTCAATTTTTTTTTTATTTATTTCCAGTTGTTTGCCAGAATGGTATAACTGAGCAAGAAATGCTACATTTTGGCAGAATCCTTGGAAGAATAGCTTTATCTTCTTCTTCTTTTGGCTTTTCCCGGTTAGGGGTTGCCACAGCAGATCACCCGTCCGCCCATGACTGGCAGTGGAGTTTCTACAGTGTTGAGTTGCCAGCCTGGCACCCAACCTTCCACAGAAGGCACACACACACACGCACTCACATCTAGGGCCAATTTAGAGTGTCCAATCCACCTGCAGCATGTCTTTGGGATGTGGGAGGAAACCGAAGCACCCAGAGGAAAACCACGCAACCACAGGGAGGAAATGCAGACTCCGCACAGAAGGCACCCCAGCCGAGGATTGAACCGGAAAACCTCTTGCTGTGAGGCGGCAATGCTAACCACTTCACCACCGTGGCCATCCTAAGAATAGCTCTATACATTACAGTAAAAATACAGTTTACAGATATAGTCAAGCCAAGAAATTCTTGGAGAAATACATTCAAATACAAGTGTGTTACTATACAAATTAGTGATTGGAGTGCACCTCTAAGGCAGAGGGTGGAATGGCATGCTGTGTTCTGTCTTCCCTTATTTCCAGCCATAATTCTCAATGCAGAGGCATTCTGATACTTAGATAACTAGAGTAATTAAATATTAAATAAGGTGTTGCTCTCCCTCTTTTATGAAACTCTCTTGTGGAGTTCTGAAAAGGACTCTGATGCTGGAAAGTCCTTCATTTAGCTGACAGTCTTTTAACACAGATTCATGCCTTCTTTGGTTTTCTCTTACAAATGTAATACCTTGTTCACTATTCTTTGCAACTAATTATACAATGCCTCTGAAACAGTAACTAACATACCTAAGACTAGAATAGGATTTACTAATATTACCAAATAGCAAGTTGCAGCTATTCTTGTAAATCCAAAGATATATTGGGTGAAGCTTTAGAAGTAGCCTAGTAAAGAAAAAGAGCAAAAGGTAATAGAAATAAAGAAAAATATGTCAAATTGAATGCATTGTTCCAGTGAATAGCAAGGAGATATAAGGAGGCATAATTAAATAAGCACTGCAAATAACTTGGGGAAATAATAGACTGGGAAAGAAAGAGCTTTTCAAGAAGACTGGTGTTGTTAGAAGAAAGTGCATTTAAAAATAGGCATAATAAAAGATAAGGATGGCTGGGACCTAAAAGAGGCAGGTTCCATTAAGAATGTACACTATAACTATAAGAAGGACCCTAATACAAGACTGATAGATATGAAACATGCTCTGTGATCTACACATAGACATGAACAGTGAGGTCAGATGGGCCATAGAAAGCTTTGCTGATAATAAGGCTGCAAAAAGTGATGGAATTCCAGCTGAATTGTTTAAAATTTTGCAAAATGATGCTGTAACTGTGTTGCTTAGAATTTGACAACAAATTTGGAAAGCACAACAGTGGTTATTGGATGGAAAAGATCAATTCATATTTCAGTCAAAAAATGGGCAATGCAAAGAATTATCAAATTATCAAACCGTTGCACTTGTTTTGCATGCTAATAAGATATTGCTTAAGATCCCACTCACTAGACTTCACCAATATACAGAGCAAAAACTGCCAACTGTACAGTCTTGTTTGAGAAAAGGTATGAGGTAGAGGCATCAATGATCAGACTGCTAACATTATCCGGATAATAGAGATTGCAAAGGAGTATCAGAAAAACATCCACATCTACTTTACTGACTACTGTAACGCCTTTGATTGTGCAATAAAACAAACTGTGACAAGGTCTTTCTGAAATTAGGAAGCTGGGTCACTGTATTTTCCTCCTCAAGAATCTGTGTGTAAACTAAGAAACAACAGTTCAAAATGTGTATGGAATGACTGATTGGTTCATGACTGGAAATGGAGTGTAGCAATGCTATGTATTGTCACCCTACTTATTTAATTTATCATGCAAAACAGTGCGTTAGATGAATCAGATGTTGAATTCAAAATTGCCAAGAGAAGTATTAACAGTGTCAGATATGCAGACACTACCACTCAAGTTGCTGAAAGTGAGGAAGAACTGAACAGCCTGCTGTTGAAGATGAAAGCAGAAGGTACAAAAGATGATTTGCAACTCAACATTAAAATAATTAAGATTTTACCATCTAGCCCTATCAATTCTTCCCAAATAGATGGTGAAGAAGAGACAGTGACAGATTTAAGTTTCTTTATCTCAAAGATCTGTGCAGGTGGTGACTACAGCTATGATCTATGGTCTAAATCTAGGGTAGTCATTGTCCCCTTTCAGCCCTCATTAGGCCAATCATTGAATATAATGCCTTTGTTGGCATGTATCAGTCCAGACACATACAACATTTGGAATGCCCACAGAGATACCTTACTAAAAGGATACAAGGCCGAAACAACATGTCCTTCATAGACCAACTCAAAGCCCTGTCACTACACTAGCTATCCTATAAACTGCTAAGAGATAACCTGTGTATGGCAAACAAGGCATCCTCCAACCCAATAGTGATGGATTTACTGCACATCAACAAGTCAGATGGCATTAGAAATACTCAGCCTAGGGATCCAAACCTCTACTGCAACATCAACAGAATTTGTCTGGAGGGACAGGTATGTCTTGCTGAGGATACTACTACTCTGGAACACCCTCTCCATCTACATAAAACAAAGTTCATCTCTGCCCATGTTCAAGCACAACTTTGATCTATGGATGGGAAACAGAAAATTTACCCCAGGACTGTCCCCTGTAGTATTAATGGACAGAGGCAGCTCCTAAATTTTTTATCCCACACATAGGGTCCCCTCAAATTATTTTTGGTATTCTAATTAGGGGTAATACATAATTATTGACCATGGGATGGGTAAGGCCACTCTATAACCAAATGGAATAGGTTAATTCAGGCACAAGGGAAACTGACTAGGTTTAAAATGACCCACAAGGCCAGCTAGCCTAGTACTTACCTATGAACCTATGAAATTAAAAAAATGCCTGCTTTTTGTCAGGAAAGCTATGGTTAACTTGAATAAGACATTGCCAACAAATGTCTCTTTAATCAAAGCAATATTTTCCCAGTAATAATATATGACTGTGAGAGTTGTACTATGAGTGATAATGAACACCTGAAAATCAATGCTTTTGAACTGTGCTGTTGGACAAAATGTTTGAGAAGTACTTGTACTGCAAGAGGATTCACTCAGTACCGAAAGAAATAATTCTAGATTTGTCACTGGAAGGTGTGACGGTAAAAGTAAAACTCATATACTTGGCTATATAATTTAAAGACAAGATTCACTTACAAAGACAGTGGTGCTATGAAAGATTGAAGACAAAAGAAGAAGAGGGTATCAAAGGCTAACATGGATAGACAGTATTACTGAATTAATGAATATGAATTTAGAAGAACTTAAAGAAGTAGTGGTATACAGACAGACAGATAGACCTGGTGTGCTACAGTTCTTGAGATCATAAAGAGTCGGACTTGACTAAATGAATAAACACCTACTATGTCTGCAGTTACATTACAAGCATACAAGTGGAGCATTGCTTATGCAGCAAAGGCCCATGCACTTAAATGGACAATGCAGTTACTTTGAAAGTTTCTGCTATGATTGAATGGCAGTATAAAATTTCAAGGTATTTTAGAGTGCCGTGCCCAGTGGTGTTTTTAGACTTGCATATGGTGCTCTGCAATTACTCATTAGCCTAAACAGTTTAAAAAATCACAGATCCATGTTGCAGGTGCTCAACAGGAAAATGTGAGTATTAAAGTGCCTCGTATTAACCTGGATATTGGTTTTCTGAGACTCTATAATACCTATCTTTTCCTTTTGAGCAACTAACAGTGGAGATAAATAAGGTATACTGAAAACAACATGTTTTTTCTTGTAATGTATGATTTATGATGAATTTACTCTGAATTCAAACTGCTGATTTTTTCAGAATATTAATAGTAGCTGTTAAGATTACCGGGGTCTATATTTCAGCAACTGTAATTTATGGGTCTATGTCATATAATTGAACTTCCAAAATTTCGAACACCATATGTTCAGACTTGGAAGTTCGAAATGTGACAACATCGAAACCTCAGAACAGTGAATTTTTTCCCAGGGAAAAAATTTGCTGTTCCAAAAAACACACACACAACACAAGCACACCAAAAACCTAAAAAACCTACACTAAACCATACATACACAACTATCTATGCACTAACCTTAACCCAAACCATAACCCTAAGGTCCATCACTATCTCACACTTACCTTACCCGCACCCTAACCCTAAAGTACGTCACTATTGCACACTTACCTTACCCGCACCCTATCCCCAGCATCCGTCACACTCACACACTTCCCTTAACCCAATCCGTAACTTTCACACCACAGTGGAGAAAATGTCGAAGCTGCAGAAACAGCCAACCAAATTCTTTCCCTGGGAAAGAATTCATATTTCTGCGGCTTCGATGTTTTTATTTTTCAAACCTCCCCATTCGAACTTCTGGTATTCAAAAATCTGAACAGCCGATTAAATGACATAGACCCTATTTTGTTCATGACAAGAGAATAGTTGCTTTCACAACAGCAAAATTTTGGTCAGCATAATAATAACCATAAACTTAACAGTAAGGCCTTAATGTTCAGACAGTTTTAACAGAATGACATACAGGAATATGATCAGGTTGCCAATCATAACCTGCTTATTATGTGTTCGAGACATGGATGCCAAGAAATTCACCTATGTCGAGAACACATAATTAAAGGTAATGATCAAAGTATGGAGCTTTTTATGACAGTGCACTAGTAGTTACAGAAAAAAAATGCCATAAAGCGCTTATTCAGCACTGTCAGGAAGACAGTGCAAAACACTCTTTTTATGATTACAGTCACCTTGCCTTGCCTCTGAAATTTTTGCCACATACGTTTGGTCTGTTCATCATAAAATATTTGTTTTTTGCACAAATCATTGATGACTGAAGTCACTAAATAATGACATACAACTGAGTTTCAGACTTTGTATCCTTCAGAAAATGTAGGCAAACACACATCCAGTTATTCTAACTACTTTCTAAGTTTATAAGATGAAGGGACACCTTATTAGTATGGACAATAAGTAGAAACAATTGTTTTTGATTCTGCCACTGTCTCTTGCTTGCCAGTACTAGCAGATTTAATTGACTAGCGCGAGACATAGTCTTAGCGAGTTTTGCGCTATAGTAGCGCTTAACTGATTTGCCTTTGCCCAGATATCAGTGCATAATCATCATGCTCTTTGCATCACAACACTTTATCCAATTCTGCTGTTCTTCAGAACCACAGTTTGACATCAACAGCAGCAATTTCTTTTCTTGCTCCTGCTCTCTCTCTGTCTCCTTATCTCTATCACTCAGTTAGCTAAACCACAGCTTGTGTAGTGCATCAATTGCATACAATATCTATAAATTCCAACCCTGTGTCTTATTCTTTTGGTAGTTCCTGTTTTCTCATGATTGTGAGCTGGAGATTATTTTAATTCATATTTTTTTGTTGATGAAAACAGAAAATCTATTTAACAATTATGACTTGTTTTCTTTCTCTGGATTAAACTATTCTCCATACACATTTCTTGTTTTGAGATTTACAGTCTCCTTAAATGTCAGAGCAGTGTCTCTGAGTGTTATCTTTTCTGATAAGTGACCACTAACTCTAATATGACATGTCTAACTTTGATTTTTATAGCATTTCATGACCTATTCTACAGTTTCAGTCTTTTTCTCTCTTACACACGTATACACACTCACACATACAGTGTCTGTCTCTAAGGCATAGTATGAGCTACACATTTCCACCCTAGCATTTTTCAAGATTTCTTTTTTATCCAAATGGAAATAAATGATATACGTCCCTTTCTAAGCACAAGCGTATATTTAAGCACTGTATTTAACATCAGTAACTTAACTCTTGTTGAAGGGTTCATGCCACTCAGAAGCCTGAGTAAATACAAACTCTGTGTTGGCCCAATAAAAGGTACTACATCAAATCTCTTTTCCAATATCTGAGTTTTGTGTTAGTGGGCCAACATGGCAGTACTTTATTTTTTTTCTGTTTTAACTAAAGACTTTTATCTCAATATAATCTGCTTTTATGCAGTTTATTTTGCAAATGTCTGTTTTGCAGTTGTTTTCACAACTAATGTTTTCGATGCAGCTTGTACAAATTGATTGCCATAGTTCATTTCAGGTAGTTTTGTTCCATATATGGCATGCTGAAAATCTCAGTATAAAATGCTATGCTTTATGGAATTATAGGCACTTGTTTATAATGTTCCAATAATTACTTTTTTATCTGTTCTCCCTGTTTTCTAGTGGAGCCTCATATTTATAGTTTACATTGTGAAACATTTATGCATGCTTTTTTATATTTCTATTTATAAAGGTATTTTTTTTTGTTAAAAGGTACATGGAAGTTGACTTTGGAATGTGCTCCCATTGCAGGTTAGTCAGTGATAGAAGAAAAAAAATTACTTCTAGTCAGAGTTTGAAGGATGTGTGGGAAGGAGGGCTCTCTCACTGAATGTGAGGTCTAGGTGGACTTCACTAGTTTTTCTGCTATGCATGTAGGACATTTAATTTATGTTCAAATAGCAGTCTAAGTGGTCAACGTTCCTTGCACATTTTGTGTGTATGTGTGTGTGTGTGTGTGTGTGTGTGTGTGTGTGTGTGTGTGTGTGTGTGTGTGTGTGTGTGTGTATGAATATATATATATATATATATATATATATATATATATATATATATATATATATAAAACTGTTTGCTGGGTATAGGGACAGTACATTTTTCCTTAGCTGTAATCTGTTCTCCAGTGGGGACTTTTTTGGTCAACAGATCAGTACAGCCTCTGAACTATCCTCTCAAGTTCTCTTCCTCTATACTAGTGGACTACCCTTGCACAAGAACCCTAAAAGGCCATTTCTGGTCAATCCCTGTTACCAACCACACTTCTTACCTAACACCATAGAAGGACAATACCTCACCAGTTCTTCAACCTACCAGGTTGAATTAGGCATCCTAAAGCAATGTAGCAATTGCCTCATGTACACTGACAAGCCACTTTTTTTACGATACTCAGACTCAACATGTGAGAGGTGCATCTACATATAAAACATGGAATCTATGCTCCTTTGCTCATCAGTCAGTATACCTGACCCGAAGGAGGTTGTCAGCACTCACATACTACCACCCTCACATACCATGCAATCAACACAAAACCCACATATGCGGAAGTCCTCTCTGAAAACCAAAGCACAGAGACCTTCCAACCACAAGCAAACCACACATAGCTCATGTGTAGATAAACACAGTACACATAAAAACACACATGCCAGTGTCTCACCAGGTAAGCTATTAAGGCATAACACAAAACCAAATGTACTAGTCATAGGTGACTCTGTTGTGAGTCATACTAATGTGCCACTCACCAGGTTGGATAAGGAGAAGGTCAAAGTTAGCTGCCTGTCTGTTAACAGGATCTGGAACATCACACATGCACTCAAGTCTCTCAGCAGCAAGTATTGTTATGTCATAGTACATGTTGGTGTGAATGACTTGAGATGTACCTCTCTGAACTACATGAAGAGAGACATGACTGAGCTCTCAGATTATGTGCCCCAGGCTGATATGTCCCTAGGCTTAAGCAGCATGCTACTCTCACCCAGGTTGATGCCGCAATACAAGCAAAAGATGATTGACTTCAACAATTGGCTTAATTTCTGGTGTCATTCTAATCTAAGGGGATCCAGTTCCTGTCAGCCTGGGATGACATGGTTGATAGAACTCAATGCTTTGCCAGAAACGGTGTTCATCTGTTACCCCTAGGATTTCAACTTCTGGCAAAGGGTCTTGACTACCCCCAGTGCAGTTTTTAGGCAATGTCACACGCACAAAATTTCCAATGTAAAATGTTCCCCAAAAATCAACATTGGGGCCATGCTGCTAAATACTAGGAGTCTTAACCTAAAACTACACTTGTTGGAAGCTGCTGTCACCTTGGAGGATGCAGATGTTTGTGCTGTCACAGAAACCTGGTTCAAGGCTGCAGGGAGCACCCCAGCTATACCAGGTTACAATGCTTTCCACTTGCCCAGACCATCAGACAATAAATGAGTCCCTCAAACTTCTCCATGTACAACTCTGTTTTAGGTAAGACTCCTCTTCAGATTATTGCCAGTTATAGGACCCCCTCCATATACCAGG
This sequence comes from Protopterus annectens, assembly GCF_019279795.1. Taxonomy (NCBI): domain Eukaryota; kingdom Metazoa; phylum Chordata; order Ceratodontiformes; family Protopteridae; genus Protopterus; species Protopterus annectens. The sequence goes on along the minus strand of NC_056739.1, from coordinate 1,174,795,214 downwards.
ACCCCCATAATGTCTACCTGGACCTGCTGGAGTCCCTCAATATACCGCCAAACAGCCTGATTTTGGGAGAATTCAACTACCCATCAATAGATTGGTCTAACTACACCTGTACCAATGCACTAGCCTAGAGATTCTTGAACTTTGTAAACTCCAATGCCTTGGACCAGTTAGTGGACACCACTACTAGGGGTTCAAACATCCTGGATCTGGAACCCATGAACATGAGTATTCATTGCACCACCCCAAGTGTTAGTCATCTCTAGTGAGATCTGACCACACGTCAGTCACACTAGGAGTAACAATAGAGTCCGATCCTCCCCCAACTGGAACTAAAATAAAAAAATTTCTCCAAAGCAAACTATAATCTCTTATGAGATGATATTACTAGTTTCATAGCCCCTTCCCCTACTGATGGCAAGAATACCTATGCTGAGGTTTATACCAATGCCTTGTATAAACACTTCTACAGCTGCATCGACTCAGTTGTACCCAGTAGGATAAAATTAAGTTCCTAATGTAAGAACAAGCCTATTTGTTGGATATCTGCCATAAACAGGCTATATAGCAGCAGAAATAAATTGCTGTCCAAATGCAGTAGAAGACAGTTCCCTAACTCAAAGAACTCCCTTACTGGACTAAATAAGCAAATAAGACACCTAGTGAAAAATTTCAAAGCAGACTATGAATCTAAACTGACTTCCTTAGCCAAGGGTAACTACAAGACATTCTTTGGCTACGTCCGCAACCTTAAAGGAAAATCCCCGATTTGCACCAAATTTGTTATAAATGGCACAACATGTACTGAACCTGGTGATATTGCAACCTGTTGGCAGATAGGTTCAGTGACAACTTCTTCCCCCTGTCATCGCCCAATATACCACAAGACATTGCTTCCACATGTCCTCCCCTCTCTCTAAGGAACAAGTGCTTAATGCCCTTTCCAAGGCAAAAAACATGGCCTCTATGGGACCAGACAACATCCCTGGCTCCATCGTAAAGTGCTTAAAGCAGGAGCTAGCAGCACCTCTGAGTACCCTCTTTAACCACAGTCTAATCACTGGGTATGTTCCTGCAGATTGGAAAACTACCACTGTCATCCTCTGCTACAAAGGGGGCTCCTCTGCTGACCCCGGGAATTACAGACCAATAAGTCTGACCAGCCTCATATGCAAAGCCATGGAAAGAATCATAATGAATCTCATCAACAAGGATATAGGTGACATCTGAACACTAGATACATCTCAGTCTGGTTTTGTCAAAGGGAGATTGTGTCTACTAAACTTTGTGGACTTCTTCGAGACAGTTACCAAAGCCTAGATGAAGGCAAAACTGAACATACTGCCTATTTTGACCTAGTGAAGGCCTTCAGCACCATTCCCCACTCAGACACCATTGATAAACTTACTCAACTGAACGTAAACCATTATATAGTTAGGCGTGTTGCTAACTGGCTCACCACTAGAACACACACAGTTAAATTAGGGGATTCTTCATTGACCTCTGGATCAGTAACCAGTGGAGTACCACAGGGCCTGGTGCTGGGGTTCCTATTGTTTGGAATTTACTTTTCAGAAGTACAGGCCAAAACAAAAGGTATGCGGCTAACAAAGTTTGCAGATGACTGCAAGCTAGGTGTGATTATTGACTCCCCTAGTGGCACTGTCCCCCTTCAGGAAGGTCTTACTCAAACCAACAACTGATGTCAAGAGTCACAGGTTCAAGCTAAATGCTAAAAAGTGTATCATCATCCCCTTGGGCAAGGGAAATGTCCTTGCAAAGTACCACATTAACAACAACAACAGCTTAACTGCCCAATCCGTGGTAAGAGATCTGGGCACACAGGTTGACAGCAAACTCTCCTTCGACCATTATGTTTCTGTAGTAGTGAGGAAGGCCTTTTACATTACCCATTTTATCAATAAGAGCATTGCCACAAGAAAAAGTGGTTATAACCCCCTTGTACTTCTCCCTTATTAGACCAATTATAGAATACAATGTGCCCTTTGGTATGTACTTTGCTAGGCACCTCCAACAATTGAAGAGACCTCAGAGGTACCTTACAAAGAAAATTCAAGGTGTCCAACACCTGTCCTATGCCGATGGACTAAAATCCCAGTCGCTATACTCTGTGTGCCACAGACTACTCAGGGTGACCTCTGCCTAGCCTATAAGGCAACTGTGGACCTTGCCCTAATGGAAATTCTACACATTAGCAAGATAAATGGTACCTGCTGCA